>NC_081347.1:25579052-25638198 GCF_029784015.1 Lycium ferocissimum | reverse complement strand
ATCCACCGATTTAGGACACCCTCTTCTGGCATTTTGAGTCTCCCCTTATTCCGGAGTCACATTTTGGTATATATTCGTTCGTTGCATTTGTGTATATTTGTTCAGGGGTACGGCGGGGCCCTGTCCCGTCATATGATCCTGTTTGTCTGTTTAGAGGTCTGTGGACGTGTATGTGGGTTATGCCCATTACGTACGATTGTGTTTGTATGATATATATTACGGCGTCCCCGTTCGCATGTGTAGCGACCTAAATCGGCTTGCATTTGTATATGTTTTGGGCCGTTGCGCCATTTGATAGCCTTGCCGGCTTTGATATATATACGGTTGTGTTTGAGATATGTTTGCGACAGTTTGATATGATCTGAGACAGCGTTTGATAATTGTATCTGTATAAGCCATCTGTTTGCGTCTCGGAATTGTGATTGTGTTTGGGTGCCCAATTCGGGCACTAGTCACGGCCTACGGGGTTGGGTCGTGACAAAAACAACAATACCATGATCCACTCCCGACTCAAGTAATCACGTTGCTTCAAATCCAATCCTTTCCTTTTATAAAGATGTACCTTACTCCTTCCGATTCTAGTTCAACCATGCCTTTATCTCAATATTCAATTCCCATATTCGATTTAGAATTACATTAACCGCTATTGACCGAACATCACCCAAACACACTCAAGAGTGTACCATAATATCATAAGCCTTGCAAAATAGTTGGGCCAATCTTGATGATAGTAGTATGCTACACACTCAAACAACAGAGAATCTGATAGTTTGCACGATCAGTTATCTATCCTACTTTACACCAGATTTTTGCCTAAGGATAGAACACGTTACCCTATATGTTCCAAACTAGCATTTACAAAATAGTAAACAACAGTAAAGTAAGAACACAAATATTTTACGTGGAAACCACCCAGCTCTCAAGGATGAAAAAACTATGACCTACAATTTTGTAGGATTTTCCCAAACTCCACTACAAACGCGTGAGCCTATGAAAATTCAAGTTAGAAACTCTATAACCTAAGAACTAAACTCTAATTCCCTTCTCACTAGTCTCTCTAGACTAATGAGCCCTCTTCAAGTTATCCCAACTTTAAGTTGAATTTGACTAACGTTTATACCTACAATTTTGCTTCTAATAAAGTAGATAAAGGTACAACTCGATAAACAATCCTAATACATGAATCTAGAATAAAGAACTGTAAAACATAAAATCTATTAAACAAGTTCTTCGGTCTTCTTCTTCGTATCAGGCGGCACTTTTGGAATCAGAACACTCAATATAACATTGACTGTATTCGCTCAATATTATGATTTTCTCTTTGTGACTTGCAAAACTTCTCCATGGCATGACTTGAATAGTTATAGCACTAGGTTTGCATCAAGTCGGCTGAACTCAAGCCCTACAAGGTAAGGCCTATTATGAGAGTTAGGGTTTGAGTTGACTTGGGATTCTTGCATTCATGCATCTTCAGTGTCCTTGTAGAAGTCTGAAGTATCTCAATAATTATCGCAAGAAATCTTGCAAACTTGTCCACCAAGTATTTACCATAAAGTACAAATCCTACTCACAATAAGATGCTGTGCTGGAACATATTTCTTGGATCTGGTTCAAGCACCCGATTTTTCCTTCTCTGAATCTTCTTAGTGTCTGAGATGGAACATGTCCATAGGCTTGTTTCATTTACCCTTTTCTGCACATGTCTCTGATATATTCATTCTTAGCTCATTCACCTATTTCTGATATAGAACATGTCTACAGGCCTAGTTCATGCGCTTTGTCTGCAACTCTCTTGAATAGAACATGTCCCTAGACCTGGTTCACACACCTTGTTCAGTCACTTTGTCCCTGATTTGTCTGTGTCTAGTTCCTTTGCTTTATCTCAAACACCTGTCTCTGAAACTTGTTTACTAGCCTTGAACATTTACTTTGTCAATCATCAAAACTCACACATGCGTATGCCAATAGAGTCCCCTTGCCTTCCTCGAACTTCAAAACTGAATACTTCTCTAAATCTGACACATCACATGTACAATCCTTCATGAAGTCTCTCCACTAGAATTATTGACCAACTCTGGTTACTCTAATAAAAATTCAATTATTGTCGATGCAATACCCCAAACCACTATTGAACTGGTCTATAGTCCATAGGGCAATCCTTAATGACTGTATACACAATCCTTCTAACGTCCTCATATAGCTCATCGAAGTACCCTTGCCAAAATCTTTTAACTAAACATTCCTTCTTCTATCTTGGTTCATAAGTTTGCTAACCCAACATTGATAATCAAATGTTCTATAATGAACTCACCTCTCCTGGTTTGATCGGTATTGCTAATCATTAACTCAATTTCTGAATACTCTTCACAACATGAATTAGTTTAAAACCATCATTGATCTTCCACTTTAATTGTCCTTATTGACCGACACCTCACTCGAGGATCCTTAAGCGATGCTTGCCCCCGAAGAACCACCTCATTCCTTATTTTTCCTAACTAGAACAACTCCATCAATCGTGCGATTATCCCTCTCATTTTGTTAACTCTGCAGAGTCACCTCACCAGTAAATGCAGAAACTTGACCAGTCTTAAATAATAGATACAATGCCCATCGCTAGAGTCATTTCCATTAATAAATCATTGTCTTCTAGTATCCTACGATGTATTTAATCATACCAACTAATTCATGTTCCATTACCTCCACTTTATGAATAGACTAGTCTTATTCCATGACCTCCTAATGGATTCATCCCCAATTCAAACACCATGACCTTTAAGGACGCCTAGCTAGTGTCTCTCATCATCCCTCCGCATCAAACAACTGCATGCAATCCATCTCACACGATCAACAAGTTGTAAGTCTAAAAATGGTCCCCTTTATCACTAACCTCGAAACATCAAACGACCTTACAAACACTCCCATTATTGAAGAATCACAACCGCCTATTCCCTTAAGATTTCCTCACCAAGGGTAACCTTCCCCCACTTGACCTAAGGCCAATAGCCATTCTCTCAAGGAACCACCAAACCACTAGTTCTTACTCCATCACCACGATTCTATCATGCCAAAGCTCAACTTACCTTTCCATAACCTTATCCAACAACCACCTTCGCCTATTCTTGAAACCTTATCATGACGAGCACGTCAGATACTAATTTTTCTCTTCATATAATAGGGATTGATCCATTTTCAATTCTCTTCCTTACTTTCCCATTCCATAGAACAGCTGAAAACTTCGTATAATCTTCCCTAAGAAGCCTTACTTCCTCACACCGTATCGCAAAAGGTGGCCTTTCATGTCCTTATCCTCGACTTCTCTCACTGTCTTAACATGGTCATTATCTTCTTGTCACATCAGACGATCCTTCCTAAGCTTACACTCTCATCTCCAGATATCGACACTTATACTCTGCCATGATGAATTGATGAATTGCCATTGGTACCCCATTCCACAAAACTATCATGATAAACTTGGACGATGCTAAAACTTTCCCACTCCAATCACACCTCGAGCCGTCAATATTGCTAAGCCATAAAATGCACTTCCTCGACTTACGAGCAACTAACCATTGAAGACATGACGATCATGCAGTCCTTCGTACTGTCCCTTCCATCTCCCGGGGATATCACCTAACTAAAGAGTCGTAATAATATCCCCACTCAAATTAATCTTCTAGTCACAGCTGAAAACTAAACTTGGTCACGCATTTGTATCACGGTGACACATCTCGTACCATACCACACAACATCATATCAAGCCACTTGCGTGCGAATTCAAGAACGTGTTCCCACCATTAGTGAGAGAATAGAATAACAACAAAGTTTAGATACCAATTTGAACAAACTCGTAAAATAAGAATGAAAGAATGAAAATTTCCTAAATGTCATATAGCTTCTCGAGGATGGGTAATGACGTCTACGTACCAATCCACAAAAATCTGCTAGACATTGCTCTTGCACTCGTGAGATTGGTGAACCTAGGGATCTGATACTAATTTGTCACGACCCATTTCATGAATCATGATGACACCTATATTATCCTCCAGTAGGCGAACCATCCCCAATTTATCAATCATTTATAAGACATGATAATGAGTAAATTAAGTACATTGATACTACTTAACAGGATTGATAGTATACATAAGTGCGGAAAGGATAACTTAGTCTTTACAATCCCCAAAACATGGTCTAGCTCGTACAAGAGCTTCTAAATGCATTGCAAGTCTTAAATACAGGATAGAAAACTGTATGAAAATCTAAATAGACGGAAACATAAGATAGGAGGAGATCCAAGGCTGCTGGAGTGTCATATGGCTCACCCTGAAACCTCAAAATAGACCACCTCAGGATAAGCCATAAGGCCTAGTGCTGGAACAAGGATCAGTATTTGCACCCAAAAGAAAGTGCAGCAAGTGTAGTATGAGTACAACCACTAGTACTTGTAGGTATCATAGGCTGACAACGAAGGGAAACACGTATACAGAATATAAAGGTTGAATTCCAACACTCAAAACGTCAATTCATCTTAGCTTCACCAACTATGCCCTTTAGATCATGTTCCACACCAAGACAGGTAAGCATTGTCACATAAGGAAAATAAGAGACAAATGGATATATGAATGCGTGAATGCAATGCATTGGCCAATATTAAACTTGGTACACACACGCTAGTAGTCATTCTGTCTAGTCATGACCCATGAGGGACTGCGAGGTCCATATACCGTATTGCGGCATGCAACCCGATCCCATGTTGTGGCGTACAATCCGATTCATAGATTATATATGTTGCGTCATGCAACCCGATCACCATGGTGTGGCGTGCAACACGATCCAATATATCATCACAATTAGGAAACTTCATTGTAACCTCTACTACAACTTATCCATCAATATGTATGAATGAATGCATTTATGCAGAATATCAAATGTCATATGTCATATATGTAGGAATGGATAATATGTATAAATGAATGCATTTATGCAGAATATCAAATGTCATATGTCATATATATAGGAATGGATAAGCATATGTATATCATGGACTCTCAATATTTCAACTCAAGCACCAACATAGATCATCCTTTCACAATTCATAGAGTGATGAGGTAAATGACATCAAATAATTGCAAGTATTTATCAACATGGCTCTCATGGCCCACATAAACAACAATCATACCAACCTAGTGGATTTATCACTACAACCATGGGCGAAGGCCCCAATATATATTCCACATCTCAAATCACTATTCATAATAACGACCCACGCAGTTACACCGGTACCCACTCAAATGTTCATCACATTCACTATGGTGGGACCCCTTCTTCATGCCCAATACCCCTCAACATTTATAAACTATATGTGCCCTCCAATTGAAATCTAAAGAAATAAACTGTCACCTACCTCAAGGTCATACAGGAGCCACGAGCCCTCAAGCGAATGTTTTTCCTTCCGGAATGCTTCTGAACAGTCAAAGTCTATCAAATGTGAAGTCTACGTTAAAATACGATTCTACGGATATCCAAATTGTAATTTCTTGTGAAATCAAGTTCAACATGGTCAAAATAGTGTTCGACGAGGCCACATGAATCCAATAGTACCCATAGTGCAATACTTTCGTACAGAACCCAAAAATGAACCCAAAATTATCAAACCGGAGCCCAAGGGCAAAACTAGAATTTTTTTGCGGAAATAGGTTACGCATAGTCTAAATAGTCATAGTCATAATCACAAATTCATGAGAATCTAACCGCATTTAAGTCTTCAATTCCACTATTTACTCAAAATCCCAATTCATGGAAAACCCTTATTCTCATACCTAGAATCATGGATTGAATTGAAAATTAATGGATGAAATCATGAATTAAAGCCTAGATGAAAGTTAGAAACTTACCCCAATGAAGAATCTTGAAACCAGAACTTGAAATCACTAAAAACTGAGCTCTAGAAATCCTAATATTTGAAAATGAAGTTTCACCATCGATTTTTGGAATTTAACACTGTTCAGTGAAATTTCCCTTCATCGCGATCGCGGAAGCACCTCGTGATCGCGACGACACGCGACCCCGCCCAAGAATTTGTCCTTCGCGAACGCGACCGGAGACTCGCAAATGCGGGGCTATTTGCCTGGGCTGGCCTAAACCATTTCCTCTTCGCGAACACGAACCTTGCTATTGCGGTACCTCCATCGCGAATGTGAAGAAGAAAATCAAAACTGAACACCAGCCCCGAACTCGGAAGTGATACCCGAAACTCACCCGGAATCTCCCGGACATAAACCAAATATGCAAACTAAGTATAAATGATGCCACGAACTTGATCGTGCACTGAAAATTCTCAAAAGAGGTTTCCTTAACCCGATGTTGACCAAGGTCAACTCCAAAATATCCAAAACCCATAATTCTAACCAATGACTCAAATTCCACCCGAGCACCTCGAAAGCCAAACCAAGAACTCCACTAAGTCAAAAATGATGTTCCAGACCTAGTGGAATTGATGAAACTTCATAAATGATGAAATACCCTCGACGTTGACTTTGGTCAACCCTTTTCATTCCTTTAAATTAGAACCTCTAAAAACCACCAAAACCAATCAAAACTCGCCCGACTGCCTCGGGAACTGTACCACCCATCCACGCAAATCTTAAACACCGATACAAAGCTACAGTAAGGGTATTTTGGGGAAAAGAAGTCTATAAGCTCAAAACGCCAAACCAGTCCTTACATTTTCCTTCAAGAGTACTCTTATTTCTAGACAAATACTCATCATATCTTATATCTATACCCTTTTTACCTAAATCAACCCCTCCAGCTCTCTTACCCTTTTCTTTTCTCTTCATTTTTTTTTTTTTTGGTAGCCACTTTTTCTTGCCTAAGAATCCTATCCTCCTCATGAACATCACTAACATATTCTTTTTCTTCACCTTCCTCTATCACTACATTGTCTGACTCTTCACTAGCTTCAGTTTCACTTTCTCAATCAGACCCCATTAATGGAACATCAGCTGCAGCAGTTGAAGTAGTAATAGCAGCAGTAACAACAATAGTAGCTGAAGTCCCACCCAACTCCTCCCCAACACCAGTAGTCCCACCCAACTCCTCACCAACACCAGCCTCTTCAAATCCTAAACCTTCAGTACCCTTAAAAGTTTGGCTACACTCTTTATCAAACACCTTCCCAATACCAGCAATCCCTCCCAGAGCCTCCTTAACACAATTCTGAGTTTGTGTAGCCTCTTCAAACCCTAAACCTGCACTACCTCCAAGGTTTGACTAGACTCTTTATCAAAAAAGCATTGGATTTTCCACCCACATAGTCTAGCTATGGAAGAGCAAGGGGGACCAACAGGTTCTTCAATTAAGTGGGTCACAGAGAGTTCAACAATATCCCTATTTTTTAATTGAGGTATAATATCAATGATGTCCCTATCACTTTTAACTTCTACTAAATGTCGACATTAGGATACATACAATGCAAGAGGAACAGTTGTAACCAATTTCTTTAACATAGTCCACAAACTCAAAATATGAAGATTTATCAATATCAACACAAAAACAATCAGTAACAATACCTCCAAGGTGCTTCATACGAGGGGTTTATTGTAATTTCCCTCCATGGTGAAACTTTAAAGTCACGTACACGTCTATCATCCTCAAACTGAAAACTACAAAAAAAGTACAAGCTTAGTAATTCACCATTTTCACAAACAAAAGGAAATAGAAGTTGAAGATCGAGTTTTTTTCTAACTAAAACACTAAACCCAATTTCTACACTAACCTTAACTGCAAAATTCTAACATGGCTCTGGTAATCCCTCCAAATTGCAAAGTAATCAAGTGAGATTTGTGTTAGTTTGGGATATTGGGTGTGCGATTAGGTTTGATCGGGTGCGATTTTGTGTTTGATTTGACTATTTGTTTAGGTTTAGGGTATTTGTTTGGGAATGGGTCAGGTTCTTTAGTTCGGGCTGGTTGAAATTTATTTAATTATTTGTTAGTTAGTTTCGACAAATTTATAAAAAAAAAAAAAAAAAAATCATTAAATGAGGTGGATCTATCACAAAGCAAGTGGTGAAACAATACCCAACTCTCAACTGGTATGGGCAAAGTAAGGTTGAACATAATTCACGTATAGTTGTTTAGGGGAGTAAAATATTGCCAATAAAGTTTAATTGCTAAAGTAACTTTTCAGTGCAAGTTTAGGGGTGATTTTATGTATTTTCTCTTTATAATTTATACCCATGATTTGGGTTAAGTTTCGAGGAGTCAGACGGATTTTGACCAAAATTTAAGTTCAAAGTCTGTGCTGGTGCACAATTACTGGTGCCACCGCATTTGCGGAGAATCCCCAGCAATCGCGAACAGTGATAGACCCTTTGACATTTTTTGGACAATGACTCAAAATTGAAGGGTGTAAACAGGCTAAACTGATGAGGTGATGATCTTAAACTAATTTTTGGATTATTTAAATTATGCTATGTGAATTTAGACTTCTAGATTATGAGGATTAATTAATGGGAAAAGATGTGATTTTAAGGTTTTGAACACTTAAATGGACTCCATTAGAAAGCTAATCCTAGTTTTTGACTACTCCGATTTTGAGTAATCTTTAATGGTATCGGATCTCG
The DNA here is from genome assembly GCF_029784015.1 of Lycium ferocissimum. Taxonomy (NCBI): domain Eukaryota; kingdom Viridiplantae; phylum Streptophyta; class Magnoliopsida; order Solanales; family Solanaceae; genus Lycium; species Lycium ferocissimum. The sequence continues at coordinate 25,629,575 of NC_081347.1, read as the reverse complement.
AATTTTGAATAATCACTTGAATAAATAATTCGTAATAGAATAGTTTGGTCAATTAATAACAAATTCTCGTGAAAAAATATTTTACTTTTCACTATATTGACCGCATATACGTGTGTGTATGTTTTGGACCCAACACATATGAAATGAAACATACAACTTTGGACAAATTCACCATTCAGCAAGATTTTCAAGCCACTAAACAATCTCAAATAGGAGTCACAATTATTTGATTCGCAGAATACATCAATAATCTCTTAAACTGATCAGTACTTCATTCAGAAACTTAGATTACAATCTGTTTCAATGAGCACCTGAACACGCACATAAGCTTTTCTAAAATTTGGGCCAAAAGTGTATAATATGAAATATTTTATATCATATGTTCAGGTGCTTAACGAAATAGGCCATAGTTTTGTCTATATAAAATTTACTGATAAGTTTAAGAGATTTTCGATATATTTTAAGTGTGCACGATCAAGGTGCTATTGCGTTATATATAATTACTTTGATTAGAGTAAATTTCAAAGTAGATTCGCAAATCAAAGTTGACTTGAGCAGTTTGAAAAACTATCAGTAAAGAAAGCAAAATTGTTAACGGCATGAACCATATAAAATTTGCATAATGAAATCAAGAAGCTAGATGCCCGGCCCCCAAAGAATTAACTGCTCATGACAAAGCAAGTTTTGACACCTAAATGAGATACAAGACACTTTCCATTCCCTTTTACTTTCTTGGAAAAACTTTTTAGGATGTGTATTCCATTATGCTGGAGTATTTGTCGTTATGTAGATTAAATAACTTTTATTTCTAAATAATACTGGCAAAATAAAATACAAAAAGATAATTTATTAAAGCCGCAACGCCATGGAACAAAACCAATAGACGTGTCACTCGTTAAATTCCTTGTCAAAAATATATTTTGATGACAGTCTGTGGGTTCTATATAGCTAGAACGAGAACACCGACTGTCAGCCAACTAACCAACCTGTATGATATAAACCAATTAATATCTTTATCAAAACTTTTAGCAATGAATTTTCAATTTTGTATTTTTTTGGATATGTAAAATTCTAATGTGTTGGAATGCTTGTTGTTAGGTAGATCAGATAAGTTGATTTTCTGCATATTCAAATTTCAAACTGCTATATATGCACAAAAAGAGGTGATCATTGACTCGAATAGTTTCAAAGAGTAGCAAATAAATTAGGAAAATTTACTTATCATAACTACCTCTAAGACCTATTTATGAATAATAACAAGCTTTTATTTTATTTATTTTTTCTAGCTAAAATATTTTCTTAAATTACACATCATAACTATGAGCCCGTTCAGATTGGCTTATAAGTTGCTTATAAACTGTTTTTAGCTTTTTTGAGTGTTTGACTGGCCAGCTTAAAGTCATTTAGTGCTTAAAATAAGCTCAAAAAAATAATTGGGCCCGTTTGACTTAGAAACATCTAAAAGCGAACATAAGTGAAAACGAGCTTATAAAAAAAAAAAAAAATAAGTTGGGCTATCCCAACTTATTTTTTTTCCAAACAGGCTTTATGTCTTGTATTTCACAAGTTCCTCTTTTAAATTGATTTTCTCTCACCTACCAAATCTATCTTCTCCCTCACTCCTCTCTTTCTCTCTCTCCGTTCCCTCTCCTCACCCCCAGATCTGTGAGATCTCACCCCTCTCTTTCTCTCTCTCTGATCTCACCCCTCATAAGATGAGATTTGTAGACCTCCGATCTCGAGAAAACCGAAGCTTTTCCATCAACGTTCACTTTCCATATAAAATCCCCATCGGAATTGGTGATATAAGCGTTGCCGGAGAAATCAATGGCGACATCATTCGCCACGCCTGGAAGAGTTGTTTCTGTCACGGTGGCATCGGATTTTGATCCTCGTTGTCGAGTAGCGGCGTGAGGAAAATGCGGCGGCGCATGTAGAGGTCATAGGCGGTGAGTGCGTTGAAAGGGGAAGGGAAAGCAGTGGTAGGGACACGGTGAATGCAAGCAAGGAGAAAATATATTTTAATGTACATAGAGTGTATGTTTTGTATTTTCACCCGGAGATCCGACCGATATGACTGTATTCTCCATTTTTTAGTATACTTAAGAGTGTATTTTTTTTTTTGTATTAAATTGTTTTCTATATTTCGAAGGAGAAAATGTGTAGTTGAATAATCAAATACACCCGAATACAGTGTATTTCATAGAAGGATTTGAATGTATTAATCTTTTTTTTTTTTTTGGTGTAAATACAATGGTATTTTATATTTCTCTTGTATTTCTGTATTTCGAAGGAGAAATTGTGTATTTGATACAGTGTATTTTTTTAAAGGATTTGAATGTATTCATCTTTTTTTGGTGTAAATACAGTGAATGTTCCAACTATAGAGCCTATTTTTATTCCACTTTGTTAGCACGATTTTTGTATTTCGTTGTATTTCAAAACAGTGAAATACAACCGAAACCACATAAAATGTAGCTCCAAATATAGAGCTTATTTTTACTCCACTTTATTTTCACATTTTTTGTATTTCACTATATTTCAAAACAATGAAATACAACCAAAACCACATAAAAGGTAGCTACGGTTTGTAATTTCCAAACTTGTAACTATATATTGTTAGGAGCTTATAAAAGGTAGCTGTTTATGTAAGTTTCCCAATAAATTACAAAAGCAAAAAGCATGAAAGCTGCTACTCTATGGAATAAGCCAAATATCTATGTTAGTTTATGACCATGTCACTTATCGAGTTAATTCCCTAGATGATCACCCAAGTTTGTGGAATTGCCTCCAAATATCATTTTTGTTTCTGTTAGGACAATAAAGTCATTCAACTATCACAATTCTTCACAAAATATACTAAACATCTCGAAAGTCTTCTTTTCTCCTAGTTGGCATGTCACATCATTAATTTTTTTTTAATAATAGACCTATTTAACTCATCAAACCCATTTAACCAAACTCATATTTTATATCTAATCGAATTTGATCCAGTTTTTTTTTTTCAATTTAAAAAAGTCATGTGGCTTATTATGATTGGCCACATGTATTATTTAATTTAAAAGTTAAACCCACTCATTTTGTAAATCCAAATTCGCTGACCCGTTTCTTTTTAAGCTAAATTTAATTAGATATAATCTTTTCCTTTGTACCAGATAGTTACTTTGTTTCTTCTTCTTTCATTTCCAAGCGTACAGTAATTATTAGTATAAGATTTTTTGTTCCAATGCGATAGAAGATGTATATACTTATTTATGTGTTTACCCAAATAGTAGTTACTACTTTGTTTCTTCTTTTTTCTTTTTTTCTCTAAATCTATAGGCTACCGTAATAATAGTAAAAGATTTTTTTTTTTTCAATGCAATAGAATATGTACGAAAAAACTGCCAAATTTTGTGTGTAATTTCAACAATCTTTTTAACAAAGATCTATCAGATTAAACGGGTAAGAGAGTTTTGGAAAAAATATGATATTTAAAAATATTTGAATTTAAATAGAAAGATAAAATTATTTACATTCAAATATAAATTTAAAGGTAATATATTTGATTTGAGATAAAAGAATCTTAATTTGATGGTTTATTTAAAAGTGGCTTAATAGAAAGTATGGTTTAATTCAAGTGCTTCTTAATCGGGTCATATTTGATTGAGTATTAAATATGAATTCGGTTGAATGAGTTTAATAGGTATATTTTATTCAAACAATTGGCTTCAATGACATGTCATGCCAACTAGGAGAGAATGAAACTTTTGAGGTGTTTAGTATATTTATAGTAATAATTGAGTGACTTTATTGTCCTAAAAAAAATAAAAGTGATATTTGAAGTCAATTCTCTAAACTTGAGTATCATTTAGGGAATTAACTCGTCATTTATCAATATATGTTGATGACCAACCACTGTCCTAAACTAGAACTTCAACGCCGACAATCAGCAAGCTAACTTATTTGACACGAACTAGTTAAATATCTGAGGTAGAAATTTATGTACTGGATATTTGGACCAAGCCAAGCATTTTAATTTTAAGACTCGTCTGAGAATATAGCTCAACCAATGCATAATTAAGTGATAAATATATGTACAGAAAACACACATCCCCTCTATCCTAATTTATGTGATACATTTTCCTTTTTAGTCAGTCTCAAAAAGAATGATGCATTTATGTATTTAAAAATAATTTAACTTAAACTTCCACTTTTGCTCTTAATGAAATGATTTACAGTCACACAAATATATGTGAATTGTTTTAGACCACAACTTTTAAAAGCCTTCCTTTTTTTCTTAAATTCCGTGCCTAATCAGACTATATCACATAAATTGAGACGGAGGAAGTAGTATTCATTGATCTGATACCCCAATCGCTCCTTTTATCGCTCGCTAATTCTTTAAACAAAACAAACTGTCATTTAAGGATTATACTTCCATGGTAAATCTGTTCCTATTCATCTTTACATTTATATACTTATATTTTATTTTGCAGCAAGATGTATATTTAATACACATAACAAGCTACTAAATTATTCTTTGGCACAGCATATTCCCTGACCTGTCCATTTAGAGTGCTGTTCCCATTACTCAATGAAGATTAGGAATGCACCTAGAAAAAGCATTATAGATAAACTCTAGGCATTTTCGAAAGATGCATGACATTGCTTAAAGAATTTTTGGCATCTGGTAATAAGAAATTTAGAATGACTCAATGCGATATACAAAGTAACAAATACAAACATTGTAGATAGATGTCAAAATTGATTGATGCTAACTGGTACACAAACGTACAAACACGGTGATGAACATTTGTTCATACGTATATCAGAAATGAAATTAAATGGGTACTGTATGACATTCAGTTTTGCAAGGCCAACCCCATAGATGAGGTGAACATAAAATATTGTCCTGCCAGGCAGAGTATCGAGAGACATTTATAATTCCAGAGGGTATTGATAAGGCTCGTCATTCAATAATTCGTAGAAGTCAGTCTCGAGGTGCTTACTATCCAACACTATTCAGACGGAGCAGATTCATTTGAGCAAAAAAAAAAAAATCCTCATATGACAAATAATTCAGGTTATACCAAGGCATTAGAAACAACAAATCTTAGAATTCTCTAAACCCTGTTTAAACTAATTAGCAGATGCTTCAAGCTCCCAAGGCTTCAGTTGGGTATTAGTGTGGCCATCTTTATTGTGACTGCCTCACTTTCTAAGTCTGCAATATAAAGCACAAAAACAGTTAGACTGCAACCTGAAAAATTTACACCCGAAGAAGGAAGCATCAAGCGTACATCTCCTACCTGGAATGTCTTTTGCAATATACCTACTGTACATGACACTTGCCCGTGTACATTTAGCAAAATATTGCAACCATAAAACTGATGTATCATTCCCGTATTATATCGGATGTCATCCTTAATATACATACGCTTATCCAGATGTGAATCTAGCATGTATACTACGACTAACTTTCTAAAACATAATTGGGTTTATACTTGTATATTGACTCACAATTTTTTCCTTTGATAAGTACATTGATGAACAATTAAACAAAGCAACAAAACATAAAACAAGAGAACATCTATCCACATCTTCATGTCATTCTTGAAATGCTTAGTTTTAGATGCTTTCTCGTCCACAGGGATGCCGGGGCAATCAACTACAGAAGCTATTGATCTTGTCAGGAGATATTTGGAGCAGAGTATAGGGACAAAAAGCGAGACTTACACATGGAGTTCATTAACCTGGAGAAGGCATATGATAAAGTCCCTTGGGAGCTCCTTTGGAGATGCTTGGAGTCTAGAGGTGTGCTTGTGGCCTACATCAGGGCAATTAAGGATATGTATGAGGGTGCCAACACCCGAGTTAGGACAGTAGGAGGTGATTCAGAACACTTTTCAATCGTGATAGGGTTGCACCAGAGATCAGCCCTTAGCCCGTTTCTATCTGCCTTAGTGATGGAACAATTGACGCAACATATTTAAAAGGACGTGTTGTGGTGTATGTTATTTGCAGACAACATAATTTTCTTTGAAGAGACGCATAGTGGAGTTAACGATAGGCTGGAAGTTTGGAAACGACCTGAGAATCTAAAGATTTCAAGTTAAGCAGAACTAAGACAGAGTACATGGAGATGCAAGTTCAGTGACGTGATGCAAGAGACAGATGTGGAAGTGAAGATCGAGGCGCAAGCTATACCCAAAAAAGGAAGCTTCAAGTATCTTGGGTCCATAATACAAGGGGACGGGAAGATTGACGATGATGTCTCACACAGTATTGGAGCAGGATGAATGAAATGGAGGCTCGCCTCCAGAGTGCTTTGTGATAAGGAGGTGTCGCCTAGGATGAAAGGTAAGTTCTACAGAGAGGTGATTAGACCAACATTGTTGTATGGGGCAGAATGATGGCAAGTCAAGAACGCTCAGGTAGCGGAGATGAGGAGGCTCAGATGGATGTGTGGTCATACTAGGAAAGATGATTAGATATGAAGTTATACGGGACAAGGTCAGAGTGACCTCCATGGCGGACAAGATGAGAGAAGCGATACTGAGATGGTTCGGGCATGTGAAGAGGAGGTGTGAGGATGCGCCAATTAGGAGGTGTGAGAGAGTAGCGATCGCAGGAGTTAGGAGAGGTAGAGGTAGGCCGAAGCAGAACTGGGGGGAGGGCGACAAAGGGCATGACCTTAGATAGGGAGATTTGGAGATAGAGGATTAGGATTAGGATTAGGATAGAAAGTTAGTAGGTGGTTGAGTTTTGTCACGCTGTGTGTGAGAGGGGCTAGCCTTTCCATCTCCTTTTCTCTTTTCTTAGTAGTATTATTTAGGTATCAGGTAGATTATTATCCTTATGTGTGTGTTACTATGTGTTGCTCCATTTGTTTTATATCTTGATATATTATTGTCTTCTTTTCTTGCAATCCTGCATTGACTACGTTTCTTTTGAGCCAAAAGTATCGGAAACAGCCTCTCTACCCACAAAGGTAGAGGTAAGGTCTACGTACATCCTACCCACCCCCGCCCCCCCAACCCCCAATCTCCCCAGATCCTACTTGTGGGTGTTGTTGTTGTTCTCGTCCACAGGAAGCAATTCCTATTATAGTAAAAGACAAGTTTATTCTAACTCACAGAATCTTTTTTTTTTTCGGTAAAGCTAACTCACAGAATTCAGGTACCACAACTCCACAAGGCATCAAGGTTGTATTATAGCTGCTAACTTAAGAATCCTATTGACTGATTCTACAACGATCTTTATTTTGTGTGGCTCTCACCACCTGATTTCTGTTAGTAAAAGTACAAGAACAATCAGATTTTGCAGATGTGGCTGCCCCACTTTCTAAGTCTGCCACTGGAAGTACATAAATAATAAGATTGCACCTTTAAAGGTCTACACCTGAAGCTGCATCAAACATAGCCTTCTACTTGTTATGTCCTCTGTAATATTACTAACATACATGACAGTTACCCATATGTAAAGTGACAAATATTGCCGCCATAATACTACTGCATTATTCGTGTATAGTCATGTATAGTTATGCAACAACAACAACAACCCAGTGAAATCCCACCATGCGGGGTCTGGGGAGGGTTCATAACTGGAATGTCATCTTCAACATGCCTAAAGCTAAGTTTTGAAGCCTTTAGAACCAGATACTTCACCCAGTTGTGAACCAAGTATGTAGCAGGCAAATCTTACTTTAATAACTTGTGTTTACACTTGCACATAGAAGCATAACCAAGCAAACCAAAAGATTTAGCATTAGATCTGTGCAACAATGTTTGCTCCAGAAATAAAAAAGGAACTCAGCAACAAATGTTTATGATTCAGGTCAACCTACACCCAGCACAATGGAAAAGAACAACTTACTATATGATGTGCACATGAAGAACATTATCACTGGTGTTCTAGCCGTATACTATGTGCAATTGAAAATCCAAGAGAGAATTATTTCTTTGGATAGGGGCAAAAGGAAGAAGAATAGTAAATCTAAGAAGACAATGCCAAGAAAAATCAATATAAAGGATACATGGAAGGATACAGGAGGATAAACTGCATACACCGGCATGACTTCCTACAGCAAGGTTCAATGGGAAAAAAACAACCAGGAAAAAGATTTCAGTCTTTCCTGAAAAAGCAAAATAAACTAAGTATCCAGGTTAGTCAAAACCATAACTGCTTACCTAGCCAATTTGACCAGTAGAACAAAAGGCACCAGTCGCAAGAAATTCTTTTCTGATAAGATCAGAAACAGCAAATTCTGATGTTGATGCATCTCCAGATAACCTGACAACAGAGAACTAGCTGCAATAGTTGGACATTTTCTCAGTGTTTCTGAGGTTCTGATGGATCATATCGGTCTTCAAAATCATCAGAACCATCCCTTGCCTTCCGTTTCTTGAGGTCAAGATTACGACCACTTCTCTCCCTATGTGAACTACTTTTCTCAATTGATTTGTGGTACCTTCTGCTGGAGCTTCTGGAAAAATTATCTCTAAAATCGTTTGAATAGTCTCTCTTCTCTTGGCTGATTGATTTTTCACGCAAAGAGGCACCACCGTCTCGCTTATTTGGGCTTCTAGAGTAATCGTTTCTCTCCTGTCTGGATCTCCCATTACTTCTCTCGGCCACTAAATGTCGATGATGCCACTGAGATGCTTTTTCCATATTTTCAGAATAATCATCTTTGAAGCCTGTCGAATGGACTTCTTCATCAGTATGAAACTCTTTCCTATAACCACCCTCCATTCCTTTTCTTAAAGCAGATGAATCCAGCTGCATCTTTCCAGACTCAGCTTTATCCATATAATAATTATCCGGCCTGTAGGTTGCTGAAGGCGGAAATTTGGCCTCTTCGGCTCCTTTTGTTGGACAATTGATGGTATCTGCTTGTTTGATTTCCTCCATGTATTCCCCAATTATGTCCCTCATAATCTAAAGGTAGAAGAGGATAACAATGAAATGTAAAAGAAAAAGGTGATTAAAGAACAGAAAGAAGTCATTGTTGACCACACAAAATGAGTAGACATGACGATCCAGATTTGTAACAAGTTCAAATGATTGAAATCCACAAAGCTTTCTGCATTACAATATGGGCATGTATAGAATTCTTCTTGGTAAATTGGTTTACTAAGGAACAAAGACAGACTGAGGTGGGATATATGCATGACCTGATAGGAAAATAACAGAGGAAAACATATGGCCAAATATTAAGAAGATAAATGTACCTGTGTTGTTGACCGCTTCATCTTCTTTCCACGATATGACATTCTTCTACGTTTGTAGTCCCTTTCCTCAGCTAATAATTCCTCTCTCGTCTTTGTTCTGTTTGAGTCCTGAAATGTCACACGAAAGATTAAGAAAAGAGTAAGAGTCTAATTGATAAAACCAAAATAACTGAAGCTTGAAAGTTTAATTACATATCACTAAATAATATTTAATTCACCAATTTTAAGTGAATTTCGCATCACTGAAGAATTTAAGTCACTGAATTTTAAGGAATCAAGGTATTACGTTATCATCTGAATGTCTAATGCTAAGAAGGTGTTTGGCTATACTTACAAGCTTGTCAAACTAGCTGCTTATAAGTCAAAATCAGCCAAAAGCCATAAGTTTGGTCACCCCTAACTTATGATTTACAGCTTATATGCACTTTTGGTTTGACCAAACCTTTTATGATTTTATCCAAACTATCTTTTATACGCTCCGAAATACTCTTCACAAAATATAACTTTTAATTATCTCTCTATTTTATTTCTGTCATTCGTCCTTTTTCATGTAGAAAGACTTTTAAATTTACACTCCCTCCGTCCCAAAAAGATTGTCCTCTTTTGACTTGGCACAAAGTTTAAGAAATAAAGAAAGACTTTTGAAATGTGTGGTCCAAAACAAGCCTTAGATATTTGTGTGGCTGTAAATCATCTCATAAAGTTAAATTGTTTCTAAATATAGAAAGGGGACAATCTTTTTGGGATAGACTAAAAAAGAAAGGAGGACAATCTTTTTGGGACAGAGGGAGTATTATTTTGTAAATAGCTCTAAGGTCTTTTGAGCCGAGGGTCAATCGGACACAGCCTCTCTAACCCACAAAGGTAGAGATAAGGTCTCCGTACATTCTACCCTCCCCAAACCCCACTTGTGGGATTACACTGGGTATGTTGTTGTTGTTGTAGCTTTAAGGATATTTTTCAGTCATTTACCAGAAAAAGTGCTTATCAACACCTTTTTACCAAACAAATTAACTGCTATTATCAGATTTAGCACTTCTATCCAAACACGTCGCTTGTTTATAAAATCCGTTTCAGCACCTAGAAGTGATTTTCAGCACTCGATGCGATGCTTATCAGCTTACCCAAATGGGTTCTAAGTATAAATGTCTCATTCATTATGTAGATGGAAGCCAAAAAAATATTACTCCCTCTATCCCAATTTATGTGATACACTTTCCTTTTTAGTCTTTCTCAAAAAGAATGATACATTTCTATATTCAGAAATAACTTAACTTAAAACTTCCCCTTCTACCTTAATGAAATAATTTACAACCACTCAAATATCTATGCCTTGTTTTAGACCACCAGTTTCAAAAGTCTTCTTTCTTTCTTAAACTCCGTGCCTAGTCAAACTATATCACCTAAATTGGGACGGAAGGAGTATTAGTTCCAACATCCAGTAAGTTTCTAATTTTTTTTGAAACTGGTACTATTCCAGTAAATTTCCAATTTTGTTATATATTAACATTCTTTGTATGAATTTTTTTTTTTTAATTACTTAATCAATATAAACCCAGATAATTATCAAAATTAGCTTTTAATATAAGTTTTTAGATTTGTAAGAGATGCATTTATATGATATTTAGTGATTGCTCATCATCCATTCACTGATAACCCAAATTTGTAACACTTAAAATTTTGAAGAAATTGTAAATGCCACTTGAGGTCATTTGGTTCACAGAATAGTTGAGATCCTCATGCCGGTATAGTTATGCGGAGATTAATAATATGAGTACATCTTCTAACGATATATGTTCTTCCGTGTTGCACCCAATATAAGATAATAGCTATTCTGGAAACAAAAATGTCAACCAAACACAGGATAAATAATACTACCTTGACTATTTTTTCTAATCTCTCCAACCAAACGAACCCTTATATGTAATAAGTTGATCTTTAATTTTCACATCAAATTTGTATTTGTTCAGCAAGCATAAATTGGTCCTTGCAACCTTTCGTACTAGCAGAAGTGCTCTCACACAGTAACTTCCATAAACAGTTTGACCAACAAGAGCAATAAATTCGAAACTTCTAGACAGACATCAACAGCTTGAAACACATTCCAGTTTTGTATTTCTCAAAAAACACATTAAACTTTTAAAAATAACAGTCTTTTTGGCAGCATGTCTCCACTCAGTGCTAGAAGAGACGATGAGGAAAGGAAAAAACAGAGAGCATCAATTTTTATTTTCCTTTATTGTACTCTATTAGGTGGAATTTTCCCAGGAAGATCTATCAGCCCGGAAAACAGAAATATAAGCAAGAAAAAAATCCTCTTTTATGTTTTACCTCCCAAAACCAGAAAACAATTTCAGAAGCTACTTCTATCCTGAATGTTGATTCTACACTGGTCATTATCACTATAGGGTTATATAGAGTTGTTGCTTCACGATAAGTAATGATTCAAAGTACCATTTTGACAAGCAAACATAATGATTCAAAGTACCATTTTGACAAGCAAACATACCTGATTATTTCGCGAACGCTGCCACAGAAATCCATCATGCTCAAGCAGAGGCCTGTAATTAGGGCGTTTTTGCCGTTCCTCATCTGCTTTATTCGAAATGTAAGCGTGCTCCATCGATCTGCCACGAAAACTGCTTAGCAATATACTCCAGGACTAATATATCTTTTATTTCATGCTTGATGAAAAATGTGAGATCAGAAAAACCAGCAATAAAAGACTCCTATTCTTGACAACTTTGCACAAATTGTAGACGTTGTATCTTTGAATCAGTATTTCAAGTATTTTATCACAGACCACAGCAATAAAAGACTCCTATTCTTGACACCCATCACAAATTCTATTCATCTGCATATAAATCAACTGTAAGCCAGATACAACTTTTTACATAGTTCAAGACAGGCTTTTCCACCCTCCAACTGTATCTTATTGCCATATGCATCTACATAGATAGTCATTACAAAACCAGCTGAAACTCTGGGCTTAGTTGCAATGTCATTCATGAATCATAACTTACAATTTGAACTAAGTTAACCCCCAACTTTTGACATCTATGCATACACAATTCTTCTCAACAGAAAGCATGCACTTGCCCAAAAAAAGCTTAAATGTTGAAAAAAATGACAGTAAAATGAAAACAAAACTAATAGAACACTTAAGTAAGAGTTACTGAACTTTTGTGTTTTTTCTTAAATAGGCAGAGGCTAACGTGTATAGAATTGACAAAGTACTCGTAGACCAAATGCTGTGATGCACATCTAGACATATGGGCATCTTCAGAAGTACCATTCTAAGAAGAGCAAAATTAATATACCGTTGGTAAGCTGGAAGTGATGGTAAACTCCTTAATGCTTTGAGCTTTTCTTCAAGCATAGATCGTTCATGCAATGCTGCAACAGCTGCTGCTACTTGGGCAACAAAAATCGGGCTTTTAGAGAGTGCTTCATCCGATGATACATTCGTTCCCTCATTCTCCATTCTACTTTTAAGCGGTTCACCACTTAAACTTTTGTCATCCCCTTTTTGCCTATCAGTCGATTCATTGAACATGCAAGAACTAAACGCACAATCACATATACATTGCTTTACCATATTAATAGCAAACAATTTCCCGTTCATTTCACCATATAACACAGAAAGTTGGGTTGCCAACCACATCAACACCTGAACTAAGACGGGACACTTAAAACTTCGGTTACTCAAAACTGACCCCTCAGCCTTACTAGCTAAATCGATGGATTCCCTAACAATAGCCTTCAAACAAAGCTTAAACAATACAATTATATGATCCCTCATTGCTAAATCAAGCACAATATTATAACACCTAACCGAACTAACAACTACCCACGTCGACAAACACTCCAAACTACTCATCCCTAATCCCAAAATCCCACGAAGAACACGATACGAATACGTAAAAGGAAAATCACTCCAACGATCCGTCTCGTTCCTAATCGCATACACCTCCGAAGGAAGAAGAACCTTAATAAACTCAAACTCATTCGGAAAAAACAACGAATTCCGACCAAAATTAGAACATTCTGAGGATAAAATAGCAGGCAAAGTAAGCATTGGTGGAGTTGCATTTTCATTAATTGGGAAAGAAACAACACCAGGACAATTAGAATAAAAGAAATCAGGATTTTCTAAGTCAAGATAATTTTCAAGAGAGAAACAAAGGTCTGATTGTGAATTTGACGTTAAGGTGAAGGGGTTTGGGTAGGTAGTTGTTGTTGGTTGTTTAACGTTTGGATCGATTGTATCGTTTTCCGCAGGGGTAAGGTCTGTCTGCACTGTACCCTCCCCAGACTCGACTTTGCGGGATTCAACTGGGTTTGTGGAGGAGCGGATTGTGTGGGTGTTGGGGTATTTTAGTAAACTGTGTAGGGTTAGGATGTGATTGGAGGGGATGGTGTGTGAGGGGCAATGAAAGGAGTGGGAAAAGAGGGAAGAAATGGGAAGGTGATGGTTCGGATTGAAAGGGCATTGAATTAATGGGTGGAACGGAGAGGGGTTAGGGAGGGGTATTAGGGAGGAGAGAGTAGTGGAAGAGAAGTTGAGGAGAGATGTAAGAGATGAGAGAGCATTAGGAAGATCATTGGTGGGCTGGTGCTGAAAGTAAGGTGGTGGAGGAAAGGTGGTCGACGGTGGCGGTGGAGGAAATGGATTCATTTCTATTTGAGTTTGGAGTTTAGAAGATAGTGGTTTTGGGCTGCCAGTGGAGCCGTGGGAGGAGTGGCACGAGGGTGAGACGGGGATTCCGAGTTTATTTCTTTTTCGTTTTTTCAATACATATATTAATGAGAAATTAATTTAGAGCCTGTTTGGAAAGCCACATGAACTTGGGTGCAATTGGAGGGGGGGCTCGAGAATTGCTCTAATTACATGTTATTTTTCCAATGCCTTTCTTTTCTTTTTAATTTACTTTTTATTTTTATTCTATTTTTCTTTTTAATTTATTTTTTATTTTAACTTCTTAAATTCTTTTTTGCAATTCTTTTTTATACCTTTATCTCTCATTTCCCAATCGTTACTTCACGTGCTTCTACATAATGTTTCGTATTTGGTTTTTTTCTTAATTCTTATTTTTTATTTTCCACTTACCTATGTTATTATTCTAATTTTTCTAAAAGAATTATACCTCGTAATATTAAAAAGAATAAGTCATCCACAAACTTGACTTATAATGAGTAATATCATTAAAGTTGAATTCCGTTGTTGAATGAGGTTATATGCAAACTTAACTATGTTAGAATTACTGAATTAGCTTTTAAACTTTAAATAATATTCTCATTTTGATACGATCTCGAGGAGCACACATGAGCCAAATCAGGCATATGACGTATGGATGATCGTTTGGTCGTGTGGAGCGAAGATAAGATGGTGGGACACGATGGTGGCTAGCTATGCAAGAGGTTATTTTCGCAATGCAAGTCATTATCCCTAAGGAAGACAGCCAAACAAGGCTCTTACTTCATTAAGGGTATTTTTGTAATAGTTAGTATAGTCTTCTTTAGCCTAGTAGTATAAACACTCTACTTAGTTTATTTCATTACTTAGTTTATGAATTATGATGAATAGAGAGTTGATAGGATTATCATAGTTTGTTTGGCTTACTAGCCTTTAGGTTTAGACTTAGTTGATGGAGTGTAATTCCATTGTTGGCTTATGAACCAATTATTCATTAATTTCATGAAGAGTTGTTCATTTGTGGTTTCCAATTGAATTCCTCTTGCCTTGATTTTGAAATAGTATAGTATCTATTAGGTTGGATTCAATGGGAGGATTTGAATTTCATATATCCAAGTTTGCCCATAAATCCAATCCTAATTGGGTATTGCTTTTATCCTTCTATTCCCATCCCCTTTCTTCAATTCTCATCCATTTATTTCTATCTATCTTAATTTTTCGTGTTTCGTTGTTGATTCGGTGTTTATCCCAACCCGAATCATATTATTTAGTATCGGAGCTTAGGCTAAAGGATTGTTCTTACAATTCTTAATCCTAGGTTCATCTTATTTTGAAAAACAAAAACAAAAAAAAATCTAAAAAAATTGTTCTTGTGGTTTGATTAGAGTTTTTTTTTTCTAGATTTGCGTTCATTGAGGTGAAAAACATCTAAATCCGAGATTTGAAGTTGTTTGGGTGGGTTTTGAAGTTTTCACCGTTGGAGCTTCATCCAAGCTTGAAGAACTCAAAATTTGGGTTTGGTAATTGAGGACAAATTGGAGTTAAATTAATAGTGGTCTTTGTTCTCTAAGTCAAGAGGAGCTTAGATCTGAAAATTGGAGCAAAAACAAGTTGATTTGGCCCTAGATTGTATTTGGGTGTTCTTGGTGTTCATAAGAACCTTCATAGATATATATTTGGAGAAGAGGACCAAAAAAGAAGGTTTGATTCAAAAAAATTTCCAAGTACAAGTGAAAAGTTGTTTGTTGGGCTGAAAGGGGTAAGTACTAGGTCGTGTGGGCCCAAAAACGTCACCAGATCCAAGAAATTCGGCCCAACTTTTGAGAAAAACGAGTTCAACACGAAATCACTGAAGCCATTATACGGACCGTATAAATTTTACGGCCCGTAAAAATTGGTCCGTAAATTTGAGTTGCAAATCCCGAGTTACTGTTCTTGATTTTCAGTGAGAAAAAACAGACTGTAAAAATTTTACGGCCCGTAAAAGTGGTCCGTAAATTTAAGTCAAAAAATTCCGAGCTACTGCTCCTATTTTACGGTACTGTCACGACCCAATTTCACAAGTCACGCTGGTACCTATCTATCTTTAGCCTCGGTAGGCAAACCCTTAACCCAACATTCACAAACACAGTATAAATAGCGGAAGAAGATAAAGTGATGTAAGTCTGACATATGAATATATAATAAGTGCGAAAGTAAATCAAAAACCACCCCAGTATCTGGTTTGGTCATACAAGAGCATCTAACTAAAATCTTAAGTATGGAAGTAATAATAATACATCAATAGTCTCAAATAATGTCTCAAAATAGCAAAGTAAGACATAATATGTAACGACCCTCCCGGTCGTTATGGAAAATCTAGGATCACCCTCCCAAATAGAACCTCTCCAACGGTAGAATGAGCTAATAGAAACTCAAATGTATAAGTCTGAGAACTGAAAATTTGACTTGTTTGTGATTATTGTTTGATTTTGTTGAGTCCATTGGGGGGTGACGTAGGATATTAGACCTTCGTTGGGAATTTCGAGGCCACATGTGAGTCTGCATGATGTTTTTACATTAATGTGCAGGTTTGATTTTTGTTTGTAAGGCCTCGGATGAAGTGTTGCATGATAGAGTGAAAAACTATGAAAATTAGCGCGAGCCGCGCTAGCTCGGTGGTACGCGCGCGGTGGGGCGCGCGCGCGCGCGCGCGCGCGCGCGGGCACACACACACACACACACACACACACACACACACTTGCCACACACACACACACACACACAAATGGGGTGTCCGCTATGGCGGGCCTTTGGACGAGCCGCGTGGGGGACCGCTACGGCGGGACCGAGCTCGCCACAGCGTAGGGACAGTGTTGGAGTGGTCCGCTATGGCAGGCACTTGCCGGCTATAGCGGGACCGCTGCAGTAGTCAGCGGGGACAGAATCTCGATTTTTAAACACTTAGTTTCGAATTCTTTATTCATAAAACTCTAAAACAGTTCCCCACAAGCACCTAGGGTGAAATTCTAAGCTAGGGCAACAATATCCTTGAGAGGTAAGTATCAACCATTCCTTCCATCATAACGCTTTTATCTCTATGATTATCATCCTTTTTATGGATCTACAATGGTGAATTGAGAATAGTAACCCTAGAACTTAATAGACTTTCAATAGTTGATGGGTTATGAATGTTATTGTGTAGTTATCATCTAATGGCTTGGGTTATCACTTTCTAATTAAGAATTGAACCATTAGAGACATGAACTAAGTGAATTGAGACTTACGGTTTCATAACATAAAGATGGTAGCTTGACCATATAAACTGCTTATAGAAGATAATTTGATTAAATAATCTTGTAAATTGATAGTTCGTGGTTGTAAAAGCCAATGTTAGATTGATTTACACCTAGCAATCATTCACCCATTAGAATGGAGAAAAAAGGGAAGGGTGTTCACTGAATTGATTTTGTGACTAGAGTGATTGTGACTTATTTAGCATCTTAATTCCTAGACTTTGAGCGTTCTAAGGCGTTACGGAAGGGAAAGGCTATATCGGAGTAATCTGCATTGTTCCAGCTCTACAGTTGAGGTAGGTTACAGTCTACTTGAGTTAGACTTTGATTAGTTGATTGTATGTGTTGTGAAATTGATAGGAGAAAGCATGTCTAGTCTTCACGCATAATGTGTGTGGTTGAAATTCCTATATGCTATTGATTGAGTGATTATTTGGGCTTAGTGCGACTATTCGATATGTTGGGACCTACAGGTTGATGATGTTGTGGTGAGAAGTTAATATAATCTTCTTGGTGAAATGAGGTACAAAATGATAAATCGATTATGAAAGCGATGTGACAATATATATATATATATATATATATATATATATATATATATATATATATATATATATATATATATATATATATAGGTAGGGGTGAGGATGAGACCTAGATATGAATAGGCACATTTGACCGGGGTAAGGATGTGGCCTAGTTGTGAGCTCGGGTCCGAGAGTGGTACATGGACACCATGGATCCCCTGCAGGTCATAACTATTGGGCAATGACACCAATTAGCATGTGTGTACACGAGTGGTCAGTGATTGAGTATTGGGATTGTTGTCGGTAGACTTATTTCAGTTGTTTGCTTCAGTTGACTTGATTCTTGATATCATTGGATGACTTGATTGTTAATATCCTTGGTTGACTTGTTGTTGGGTTATTTGATTATGTGTTGTTGACTGGCTTGTCTATTTTATTGATTTTGTGATCTATACATGATACTAATCTTAGTCGGCCTATGATATCTACTGGTACATAGTGTTTGTACTGATACTACCTTGTTGCATTCTTTTGAGTGTAGTTTGTGATCCAGAGACTGCTACTCGACCTCATATCTAGCGTTGAGGTCATTTGCTGATAGATTGAGGTGTGATTTTATCCGATGCCCGAGCCGCCCGAAGATCTTCTTTTCTGATGTCTATTTTCGTTCCAGACAAAGATGGTTATTTATTTCATACAGTATAAATTCCTTAGACATGTTCTGGAATGGAGTCCTTGAACGGTGGCTTTCGGATTTTAGGGTTGTAATAGTTAGGACTTCCGCATTTACGTTATTATTTTATGGGATGACTAGTTATTGATTTATCTTGTGTTTAACTATTATGAATCGGTTAACTAAAAATGGATTGAATGAGTAGATGGTTACGCGTATTAGTTCGCCCACTAGGAGTTAGTGTGGGTGCCAGTCATGGCGGGTTGGGTCGTGATAGAGTTGGTATCAGAGCTTTAGGTTTATCGATCTCGTTGTACAAGGACATGTCTAGTAGAGTCTTGTGGATCGGTACGGAGACGTCTGTACTTATCTTCGAGAGGCTACCGGGCACTAGGAAAATTCCCTTTTCTTTCTTTCTTTCATGCTACTTGATTCGAATTGGCATCTGGATGATTCAAATTGGTATCTGACTATCCTTCATTCTCTCACTGATGGCGAGAACACGTGCATCAT
This sequence comes from Lycium ferocissimum, assembly GCF_029784015.1. Classification (NCBI taxonomy): domain Eukaryota; kingdom Viridiplantae; phylum Streptophyta; class Magnoliopsida; order Solanales; family Solanaceae; genus Lycium; species Lycium ferocissimum. The sequence goes on along the minus strand of NC_081347.1, from coordinate 25,610,676 downwards.
CAGCCAGAGGTAGAGGTGGAGGTAGAGGAGCAGGTAGAAGGGCAGTACTGGTTGGGGGCGGAGTCCCAGCAGTTGATCCCGTGTCTCAGTGGCTCCTAATGAGGCCGTGGGAGATGCGGCCACACCGGCTCGGCCCGGTGGAAGTGCCGGTACTCCCGGGGGCCCGGCTAGTATAGGTGTCGATGTGATCGGCTTAGGTGCTTGGGCGGGTTGCATGGATTGGCATAGACCGGAGCAATATCGACCGTTCTAGCAGGTAAGGGGTGCAGGGACTATAGCCCCGAGGTCGGACGGGGTTCGAGCTGCGGGAGTTAAGCATGCTTTGCGGTAGTGGCACTCGCTTGATGAAGTTTTGGGTTTTAAGGCTTTTCGAGACCGGTTGCGGGGCCGGTGATGATCGGTGAGGAGCATGATTTATTTTTAGGAGGTTCACTAAAATGAAGCCTCCGATTTTCTATGGTGCTGAGTCAGAGGATATGTACGAGTTCATTATAGATTGTCATGAGAGGCTTCATAAGATGGGGGCTGTGGACAAATATGGTGTTGAGTTTGTGACCTTCCAGTTCTTGGGTGATGGCAAGTTGTGGTGGAGGGCATATGTGGAATGCAGGCCAGTGGGGTCACCTCCGTTGACTTGGGTTCAGTTTTATTCATGTTTCTAGATAAGTATGTTCCGCGTACTCTGAGGGATAGGAGGAAGGATGAGATTGCTAATATTGATCAAAGGAACTCATTCGTTGCTGTTTATGAGTCCCGTTTCCATTCCTTATCCTGATATGCTTTTCAGTTTCTGCCTATTGAGGAGGAGAGGATCAGGCGTTTCATGAAGGGATTGAACACTAGACTTCAGCTCTTCAGCTTATAGCCACTGGGGCTTCATTCCAGGAGGTAGTGGAGCATGTCTATGTTGTTGAGGGGATTAGACAGGAGAGTTATGCAAAGTAGGTAGAGAAAAAAGCCCGAAGGGGTAGGAATTTCAGCAACTCCTTCTCTAGGGGTCAGAGTTCGCAGGTGTATTCAGGGCGTCCCGTTCAGTCCGTTATGCAGGTGTCTGTTGGGGGCCCATCAGGGGATAATTATCAGTCTTTGGGTTAACATGGGGGTTATACTGCTTCATCAGCTTCTATTCAGCGACCTACGCTGGACTGTTCTTGTTACGAGTGCGGTAAGCCAGGGCATATTAAGAGGTTTTGTCCCAGACTTAGACAGGGTGGTCAGGGGACTCAGTATCAGGCTCCCCGAACTCCATTTGCACCAAATAGAGGAGGTAAGGACCATGCACCGGCAGGGCGGGGCAGCCACACCGAGGATAGGGATGGCGCCCGTCCCTAGCCGAGGCGGTCCTCGGACGGCGAGAGGTGGACGACGGCCGGCGGGGGCGGGCTCGGCGGGGACGGGGTAATCCTAATGAGTTCACGAGTTACGGGAGGGCCCGGTCACTTGTACGCTTTCCCAGGTAGACCCGAGTTTGAGGCCTCCGATGCTGTCATCACAGGTGCTATCTCAGTTTATGACCGAATGGCTTCTGTTTTATTTTATCCGGGTTCTACCTTTTCATATGTGTCTTCATATTTTGTTGTGGGTTTGGATATGATTTGTGATATTCTTGATGCCTCTATCCATGTATCTATTCCGGTCCGGGATTCTGTCGTGGTAGATAGAGTCTACCTTCTTGCGCGATTACATTTATGGGATATAGTAATTGGACGGATTTAATGATCCTAGACATGGTAGATTTTGATGTCATCTTGGACATGAGTTAGATGTCCCCGCATTATGTAATTCTAGACTGTCACTCTAAAATTGTTACCCTAGCTATGCCCGGGACACCTAGACTTGAGTGAAAAGGTAATTTTAGTCCCCTCTCTAAGAAAATCATATCCTTCGTTCATGCTAAGAAGTTAGTGCAGAAGGTTTGTTTAGCTTATTTGGCACATATCCGTAATACCAGCAAAGATACTCCATCTATTAATTCATTTCTAGTGGTATGCGAGTTTGCGGATGTGTTCCCCGCGGACTTGCCAAGTATGCCACCTGACCGTGACATTGACTTCCAGATTGATTTAGACTCAGGGACTCTTTTTATCTCTATTCCACCTTATAGGATGGCGCCAGCAGAATTAAGGGAATTAAAAGAGCAGTTGCAAGATCTCTTGAGTAAGGGGTTTAATCGCCCGAGTACTTCTCCTCGGGGTGCTCCTGTGTTGTTTGTTAAAAACAAGGACGGGTTTATACGTATGTGTATTGATTACCGTCAGCTGAATAAGGTCACTATCCGAAACAAGTATCCCTTCCCCGTATTAATGACTTCCCATCACCATGTTAATAACTTGTTTGATCAGTTACGGGGAGCTTTCGTGTTCTCTAAAATTGATTTAAGGTCAGGGTATCATCAGTTAAAAATTCGGGCAGAAGATGTTCCTAAAACAGCCTTCAGGACCAGGTATGGACACTATGAGTTCTTGGTTATGTCTTTCAGTCTTACTACTGCCCCGGCTGCATTCATGGATTTGATGAACAACGTGTTTAAGCCCTATTTAGACTCTTTTGTGATAGTGTTCATCGATGATATCCTGGTGTATTCTAGAAGCAAGAAGGAGCATGAGAAACATTTGAGGATTTCTCTTGGGGTACAACGGGAGGAGAGGTTGTATGCTAAGTTCTTCAAGTGTGAATTTTGGATGTCTTTCGTGTCCTTCGTGGGGTATGTAATTTCGAAGGAAGGTATTATGGTGGATCCGCAGAAAATTCAAGCAGTCAGGGAATAGGCAAGGCCCACATCAGTGACCGAAATCTGTAGTTTCATGGGTACGCTAGCTATTACCGTCGATTTATGAAGGGGTTTGCCTTTATTGCTTCTTATTTGACCCATTTGACTCAGAAAGAGTTACCATTTCAGTGGTCTGACGAGTGTGAGGAGAGCTTTCAAAGCTCGAACATTGTTGATGACGGCTCTTATTCTACAGCATTGCCGTGGAGGGCAAGGATTTTGTTGTTTATTGTGATGTTTCACGCTCTGGTTTGGGTACGATTTTGATGCAGGAAAAGAAGGTGATTGCTTACGCTTCTAGGCAGTTGAAGGTGCATGAGAAGAACTATCCTACTCATGACTTAGAATTGGCAGCAGTGGTGTTTGCGCTTAAAATCTGGAGGCACTACTTGTATGGTGTCCATTGTGAGGTGTACACTTACCATCGCATGTGTTCACCCAGAGGGATATGAAATCTAGGCAGCGGAGATGGATTTAGCTGCTGAAGGATCATGACGTCACCATTTTGTATCATCCTGGTAAGGCAACTATAGTGGCCGACGCGTTAAGCAGGTAGTCAGCTAGTATGGGAAGTCTGGCTCGTTTGATCTCTTCGGAGCGTCCGTTAGCTAGAGAGGCTCAGACTCTGGCTACCAGTTTCATGAGGCTGGATATTTCTAACACGGGCAGGGTGTTGTCTTGTGTTGAGGCTCGGTCATCATTTCTAGAGCAGATTAATGCTAGATAGTTTGAGGATACTAAGTTGTGTAAAATTCATGACAAGGTGTTACGTGGTGAGGCTAAGGAGGTCGTGATTGACAAAGAGGGGGTGTTACGGATTAAAGGGAGAGTTTGCATGCCACGTGTAGGTGATTTGATCAAGACTATTATGGCAGAGGCTCACAGTTCGAGGTATTCTTTTCATCATGGCGCTATTAAGATGTATCGCGATCTGAGACAACACCACTAGTGGACTTGGAAAAAGCGTGATATAGTGGAGTTTGTTGCTCAGTGTTTGAACTGCCAACAGGTGCAGTATGAACATCAAAAACCTGGGGGTACACTTCAGAGGATGCCCATTCCCGAGTGGAAGTGGGAAAGAATAGCTATGGATTTCGTAGTTGGTCTTCCGAAGATGTTGGGAAAGTTTGATTCTATCTGGGTTATTGTTGACAGATTGACTAGTTTGATTCTATTTGGGTTATTGTTGACAGATTGACTAAGTTTGCTCACTTTATTCCGGTACGGATAATTTATGACGCGGAGAAATTAGCCAAGATCTACATTCGTGAGGTTGTTAGGCTACATAGGGTCCCTATTTCCATTATGTCCGACAGGGGCACAACATTTACATCTCGATTTTGGAAGCATCTGCATGAGAAATTGGGTACTAGGTTGGACCTTAGTGCAACTTTCCACCCTCAGACTGACGGACAGTCTGAGCGGACTATTCAAGTTGTTAAGGATATGCTTCGGACTTGTGTGATAGACTTCGATGGTCATTGGGATCAGTTCTTACCATTGGCAGAGTTCACATGTAACAATAGTTACCACTCGAGCATTGAGATGGCCCCATTTGAGGCGTTGTATGGGAGGAGGTGTAGGTCTACTATTGGGTAGTTCAATGCGTTTGAGGTAAGACCTTGGAGTACGGACCTTCTGAGAGAGTCATTGGAGAACGTGAAGGTGATCCAAGCTAAGCTTTGGCAGCACAAAGTAGGCAAAAGGAGTATGCGGACCGTAAGGTCCGAGATCTTGACTTTGGGGACGGAGAACAAGTGTTGTTGAAAGTCTCACTCATGAAAGGTATGATGAGATTTGAGAAGAAGGGCAAGCTTAGCCCGAGATTCATTGGGCCATTTAAGATTCTCAAGCTCGTGGGAGAGGTGGCTTATGAGTTTGCTTTACCTCCGGGCTTATCAGGTATTCATCCGGTATTCCACGTTTTGATGTTGAAGAGGTATCATGGCGATGGTTCATACATAATCCGTTGGGATTCGGTTTTGCTAGATGAGAACTTGACATATGAGGAAGAGCCTGTTGCTATCTTAGATAGAGATGTTCGTAAACTAAGATCGAAGGAAATAGCCTCCGTGAAAGTTCAGTGGAAGAATCGCAAAGTTGAGGAAGCTACTTGGAAACAGAATCGGATATGCGTAGCAAGTTTCCTCAGCTTTTCGCCGACAATACCTTTTTCCTAGATTCCTCATCCTTGTCCGTTCGGGGACGAACGATGTTTTAATTGGTATTTGATGTAACGATCCTCCCGATCGTTATGGAAAATCTAGGATCACCCTACCAAATAGAACCCCTCCAAGGGTAGAACGAGCTAATAAAAACTCGAATGTCTAAGTCTAAGAACTAAAAATTTGACTTGTTTGTGATTACTGTTTGATTTTGTTGAGTCCATTGGGGGTGACGTAAGAAATTAGACCTCCGTTGGGAATTCCGAGGCCACGGGTGAGTCTGTATGATGTTTTTACATTAATGTGCATGTTTGATTTTTGTTTGTAAGGCCTCGGATGAAGTGTCGCTTGATAGAGTAAAAAACTGTAAAATTAGCGAGCGTACTGGCTTAGTGGTACCATTGTGGCGGGGTATGTACCGACGCGGGGGTATGTAACGGTTGCCCTCTCTTCAGTCATTCGGGAAAAGGGGTGTCCGCTATAGAACGGTGGTGTTAACATGTGGACCGCTGTGCGGGGACCGAGGCTTTCCACAACGGAGGGATAGTTTTGGGGTGGTCCATGGAGGGACGGTTTGGTGTGTAGAGGGACCCCTAGCGATGGTTGGACATAGTAGCGGTTGGCGAGGATATAACTCAATTTTTAAACACTTAGTTCCGAATTGTTTATTCATAAAACTCCAAAACAGTTCCCCACAAGCACCTAGGGCAAAATTCTAAGCTAGGGCAAAAGTATCTTTGAGAGGTAAGTCTCAACCATTTCTTCCATCATAACGCTTTCATCTATATGATTATCATCCGTTTTATGGGTCTACAATGGTGAATTGGGAATAGTAACCCTAGAACTTAATAGACTTTCAATAGTTGGTGGGTTATGATTGCTATTGTGTGGTTATCATCTAATGACTTGGGTTATCACTTTTTAATCAATAATTGAACCATTAGAGACATGACTAAGTGAATTGAGACTTAGGGTTTCATAAAGATAGTAGCTTGACTATATAAACATTTTATAGAAGATAATTTGATTAAATAGTCTTGTAAATTGATAGTTCGTGTTTGTTAAGGCCAATGTTAGATTGATTTACACCTAGCAATCATTCATCCATTAGAATGGAGAAAAAAGGGAAGGCCGTTCATTGAATTGATTTTGTGACTAGAGTGATTATGACTTATTTAGCATCTTAATTGCTAGACTTTGAGCGTTCCGAGGCGTTACGGAAGGGAAAGTCTATAACGAAGTAATTTGCATTGTTCCAGCTCTACAGTTGAGGTAGTTTACAATCTACTTGAGTCAGACTTTGATTAGTTGATTGTATGCGTTTTGAAATTGATAGGAGAAAGCATTTCTAGTCTTCAAGCATAATATGTGTGGTTGAAATTCCTATATGCTATTGATTGAGTGATTATTTGGGCTTAGTGCCACTATTCGATATGTTGGGACCTATAGGTTGATGATGGTTTGGTGAGAAGTTAATATAATTTTCTTGGTAAAATTGAGGTACAAAATGATAAATCGATTATGAAAGCGATGTGACAATAAATATGTGTGTATATATATATATATATATATATATATATATATATATATATATATATATATATATATATATATGAAAAGACTATTTGACCGATGAGAGAGACCTAGATATGAACAGGCACATTTGACTGAGGGTGAGGATGTGGCCTTGTTGTGAGCTCGGGTCCGAGGAGTGAATCCGAAACGGGTGTTACATGGACACCATAGGTCCGCTGCAGGTCATGACTATTGGGCAATGACACCAATTAGCATGTGTGTACAGGAGTGATCAATGATTGAGTATCGAGATTGTTGTCGATAGACTTATTTCCGTTGTATGCTTCAGTTGACTTAATTCTTGATATCATTGGGTGACTTGATTGTTAATATCCTTGGTTGACTTGTTGTTGGGTTATTTGATTATGTGTTGTTTACTAGTCTGTCTATTTTATTGATTTTATGATTCATGCATAATACTAATCTTAATCAGCCTATGATATCTACCGGTATATAGTATTTGTACTGATATGACCTTGCTGCATTCTTTTGAGTGCAGATTTTGATCCAGAGACTGCTACCCGACCTCATATTTAGCGTTGAAGCCATTTGCTGACGGATTGAGGGTGAGCTTTTATCCATGCCAGGCCGCCTGAAGATCTTCTTTTTTTCTAATGTCTATTTCCGTTCCAGACATTGATGGTTATTTATTTCAGACAATATATATTCCTTAGATATGATTTAGATTAGAGTCCTTGTACGGTGACTTTTATATTTTGGGGTTGTAATAGCTAGGACTTCCGCATTTACGTTATTATTTTATGGCATGACTATTTATTGATTTTATCTTGTGTTCAACTATTATGAATTAGTTAACTAAAATGGATTGAATGAGTGGATGGTTAGCCGTGTTGGTTTACCCACTAGGAGTTATATGGGTGCCAGTCATGGCGGGTTGGGTCGTGACATAATAGAAGAAGAGTTTTCGGGTAGCGAAGCATCCACATGCTCACCCCAACAGACTTGAATCAGCAGCCTCGAACTCTCAGCCACGAGGGGTAGATGTCGATCCCACCTGATACATTACATTCATAAAAGAATGCAGCAAGTACAGGTCAGTAAAAACAACACGTACTGGTAGGCATCATAGGCCGACTAAGATTAGCTAAAATATACCAAGACAATAAGGTAAGATAAACAAGTAAATCAATAAGGTATAAGTCAACATGAGCCAGTAAACAAGTACAACTCATCACCTATGTTATAGCATCTAAACCCAACTGTGCCAAGTCTCAGTACATCCAATCCGAATCTGTATATCACAACTATATCACAAGAATATCACAATAGAAGCCAAATGTACAATGCAATAATGTATGAAATATGGATGCAATGTATACGCCCCGATACACATGTACTCCGATGATGGAACATCACATCTCGGCAAAGACAATCCATAGGGAACCCGCGAAGTCCATGTACCAATCCTCACGATTTCTAAGAAAGACCTCAGCAATCGCTACTAGCACTCATACCTCGACTCCGGGATAAACATCGGACATCGGTCCTCACGTCACTCCCATCCAACTGAGCCCAGCTAATAACAGTGTTTCCTTGTCTATCATCAATGTATCAACAATATATCATGAAGGATGAGAATGTGTGCAATGTATGAGTTCAATGTTAATAATCGAATCAATCTCAACAGTACCACACATTGGCACACCAACAATATAAATAAAAAGGCTACACAATAAGCCACAATGGAATCACCAATCTCATCTCCGTATCAATCAAGTAAAATACTGCAATATCATAGCCATGATATATCGCTATTCACAATTATCAATGTCTCAACGTGTCAATAAACCAACAAGTAAATAGATTAAGATAAGTCAACAACACAACAGGGTGGCTATCTCCCAAATCATACAACAAGGCCTAACTTAAGACAAAATCCATCCCAACTTCATACCCGAAGGCTTATATGCATTGTCCGACAATATCATCTAAACATACGCTTCGCTAATCAAAGTCTTACCATAAGGTAAACCATAACCTACCTGGAGAGCCGAAGAGCAAGGTCTCCAGTATCAAACCTTAGTCTTTCCCTTCCTTTGAGCCTCGAGATAATGAAAGTCTAAGCATATCCGAATCATGAAATTAGAATCAAGAAGAACATCATTCAAACCCTACTTCTATTCAAGACCCAAATCCCCAACTTATGGGATGGGGTTTAAGAACTAGAAAGATGAAATTAGGGATCTAAAGATCTCAACATGAAATTGATGCTCTAGGTGATCAATTCTCATAAATTACAAGCTAGAAGAAACAACAATTTACTTAAATTCGGATTCTAGGCAAAACCCCCAAATTTGGGCATAAACCCTAACTTCCAATTCCATAATTTAGCCACTAATTAGGAAGAAATCATGCAATAATAGATTCTAGTCGTCAATTCCATGCTTAATGAAGCTAACCCAATCAATAAATCAAGATTGCAAGGCCTAGAAAGTAGAACTCAATGAACCCTCTTTTAATTCTAAACTCTTAGTGAACTAGCATGATAATGTAATGCTAAGGTGATTATGGAAAATGGAATAGCAAAGAAGATAGAAGGACTTACCACAAAGATTTTCCCCCAAGAATCACCTTGAAATACTCCCAATAACTCTAAAGTCGAAATAATAAAGAATGAGGGACTTAGGGCTTTTAATACTCATTTAATGAATGTATTTGCCCGATGCCCGTTCCTGTGACAACGAGACTGCTGCGGCGTTCCCTCAGACCGCTGCGACGATCAGCTAATCAGTGCACTGGCCCACTTCCGCGGCATGGCAACCACTATAGCAGTGCCGCTGATGTGGTACTAATGCCGCTATAGCGGGGAACCAGAACCAGAAAACTCCCAAAAATCACAATCTCAACCCGAAATCCCGACTAGCACCTGAGGCTATCTGCTCACATACTAAATATGCAGACACACATAAAAACACGCTACGAACGCACTCGTGGTCTCGAAATTCCCAACGGAGGTCTCGTTGACCAAGTCAACCCCGATACCTCAAAATCAACTCTCTAACCCAAGTCCCAAAATGCACCCTAGTGCATTGGGAACCAAACCGAATATACACACAAGTTCTAAAAGACCCTCCGGACCTCAACGGATTCCCGAAAAAAGTCTGTTTACTCAAGCCAACTATGAGTCAAATGGTTTTTACTTAAAAGCCAAATTTCCCAAAACTTACCCAAATTAAGTCTGATGACCTCGGGAAGCATGCCAACGGTCCCCGTGGTTCAAATATAAGCTAATAAAGCTCGAAAAAGGATCAAAAGGGTTGGAAACGCAATAACGACTGAATGAGTTGTTACATCAGATACCAATTAAACAATCGCTTGTCCTCGAGCGATAAGGAAGAGGGGACGGGAAAATACCTGAATCGGCAAATAACTGAGGATATCGGCTACACATGTCAGACTTTACCTTATAGAGAAGATTCTCATCGAACAAAACTGAATTCCTGCGAATGATATAGGAACTATCAGAATGGTACTTCCTCAACATAGGAACATGGAAAATCGGATGAACATCTGAATGGCCTGGTGAAAACTAACTTATAAAGCACAGGTTAATACAGCTGATAGTCTCAAACAGGCCAATACACCTCGGGCTTACTTGCCCATCTTCCCCAAGTCACATGACACCCCACATGGGTGTAATCTTCAGAAGAACCTGCGCACTCACTTAATCAGTCACAACTCTTTAAACTTAGCTCAAAATCCAACTCTCGTATCTCCGTATTCAAATTTTCTTCGCAAGTGGTCCTCAAATAAACGAATGGGATTCTCTGATTTGATAAAATTGGAACTCTGAATGCGATCAGTAGGCCCCACAAACACTTTCCCAAACCCACGCAATCCTTTGAAACATGGCCATAACCCTAGTCCATTCTGAACACACAAAAACTCTAATTCCGCTAACTCCTTCTCCCAAATCTGCTAAAGCTATTACTCGCATCGCGATTTCTTAGAAACACATAAACACACACCGCAAGCTCGAAACCATGACTTACTCTTGCCAGAAATGAACCCCGGCTCCATCTGAGAATTCTACGCAGTCCTATCAAAACTTATCTTACTCACGTACCAACATGGCTAGTTCCAAGTCTTTAACCCTTAAATCACAATACAGGAACATACCACTGAATACCTTACCAACTGAGCCCGTAGGAACCATCTGATCGCTCTAAAGACATATAGCAGCCATGGCATCTACTCAATCATTACCAAACCCATTGTAACCATATAGCACCCGAATAACTGATCTCAGTAACAATATCCTCAAATTTACTTGTAAACCCTGATAAAACTCGGTAAATCTTCCATATGTCATATCTGAATCGAAACTCATCGAAAGTATCAGACCTCGCAACCTCTTGCGCCAACTCAGCACAACCATTCCTAAGTCCTTAATATCCAAAGTGCTCACCCAAGCTGGTCAGTCAATATTACTAGCAACATAATACACTACCACGAATATGGTCTCATCTCGAAAATATAACTCTAGCCTTAATGTGCCGATTACCTAAAATATTCTTCTTACTAGTCGCTGATCACAAGCCTTACGAAACTCTCTCATATCACATAGTCCATTCCTGTAGATTTCCTTCTTAAGATCACACAACGATCACACCTCATCTGAATCTGCAAGACAACGATTCCACAATCTAAATAGACTCAAGTAACCCCAAGATGTACCTCATTCTTGCCGACTCTCGATCACTATACCTTTTATAGACTCGTCAATTTCCCAATTTGTAATCACTTCACGATCATCGATACCATAATAAATCCTCGAATCCACTCCATCGAATACCACATAATCATAAATCTTTCAAGCTAGCCGAATTAATCCTCGAGATAGGATCGTACCACACACTCTGCACATTAGAGTTTCCTTAACGCTTACCAATCTAAACTGAACACTCTCTAAATCCGGCGTATCACATAATAGTCTTATTAATATTCTTATACATATCACTGAAGCATCCGTGCCCAAATTTCCTTACTCACTTTTCGAAATGTTATTGCGAACTTAACTCAGTTAACCCTCATTGATCTACCATTTCAAGTACCCATGTTTATGAATCCCTTACTCAAATCCTTAACATTACTAGTCCTCGAAGAATCACCTCTTACCTCAATTATCGAATCTGAACACCTCTAACCACTCGCATGCTAATCCCTTTTTATTCAATCACATAAGCAGAGTAATAACACCATTAGTAGCGGGATCTAGTCAAATTTACACAATGAATACAAGGTTCCCAGCCTTAGCCCACCACTGATCTCTATTAGTCTATGACATAACCGAACATACAACTTATCCATAAACTCTCAAGCCCACTCTACACTATCCAATAGCAACCAAGCTCTCACGTCACTAACTCTTGCTTCAACGATTTCCTTTCTGCTCTTAACCTTGAACACCAATCAATCTCATCGGTCACACCCCTTACTGTACATCATGATATAATGTCCCCGCAATCTAAACACGACTCAAGTACTCATCTTACCACACCTCGAGTCTTACGAACCTTAATCTCCTGAACACCATAGCAAAATGTCTCATCGCAATCCTTCAGTTCCTATATTTCATTTCAAATCTCTTTTATCACTGTCAACCAATAAACACTCAAATCCACTCGATCCTCTAAACTAACCATCCATCTAAGCCAAACAAACCACAAAACAATGTCCATATTTCTCCTCAAATCTAAGTGAAACAACTAGTAACTCCTCAAGTCATTAACTCATCGCATTCGCCCATAATTAAAGTTATTTCTATCAGTCGATTGCTAGCTCCTCAGAGGTCTACAACCCAGTCAAATTTACCAATCAAACAATATGCCTAGAGCATTCACTTAATAATAGCGTAGTCCTTTAAGATCAACGACCTCATATCAAGAATGACCTTTAGTACCATATTCTTGAGATATCACGCGAACCTGTAAGTACGACTATTACGAAACCATGCCTAATTATTTCCACAAGATTTAATACTCCATAATAACCATAGCTCGGACGACCACTTCCATTGGTACCTTTCTGTCATGCCGAACCCCATTTACCTTTCACAACTGAACACGAATTTCGCCCTCGCATCAATTGCAACCTTATCCTGACAACCATGTCAAATACTAATTTCTCCCTTCCCAATCTCACGAAAAATACTCATGTCTAAGATGTTCTATGAAGTCTCTCTTCGCTACACGCTTTTCACAAAAGTCTTCCTTCATGTCCTTATTGTCAACTTCTTCTTTTTTATTACACGCGATCACAATACGTTTACCCACATTCGATGGTCATCACCGAACTTACACTTGTTCTTACATACCGAAGTCTAATACTCTACCGCTGCTGAATCGTCGACCCGCCATTGGTTCACCAGTGTCACACACACCATTATAAAGCCTTTATGAAGCTGAAGTCAAATCGATCATATCATCGAGCAACCCACTATTGTTAAGCCATTAATGCACTTGTCACTTCCGAGCCAACCCAACGCTAAAACATGAAGACGATGTAATCCTCTGAACTATCTTTCCCATGAAGACGATGTAATGCTCTGAACTATCTTTCCCATTTCTCACGAACTCCCACAATAAGAGAGTCTAATTGTGACTCTGCACAACAACCGAGTCTAATCGCGACTCAACAGACTCGAATCCTCAAGCTATAACTAGAGACTGAACCGGATCACACGTCCAAATCAGGATAACACATCTCGTACCATTCCACAACACATCATAGATCGACCATTCGCATAAGAATTCCAGAAGAGTTTCCACCCTCCATGGGTGATTGAGATAAGAAAGTTCAGGTATAATTAGAATCGACTAGATACCAATTTGAATGAAGTCGTACAAGAGAATGAAAGAATGGGAGTTTCCTAAATATCCTATAGCCTCTCCCAGAAAAGTACGGAGCTCATCGTACCGATCCACGAGACTCTAATAGACACACTCTTTTATTATAGAATGGGTAACCTAGGGCTTTGATACTAACTTTGTCACGACCCAATTTCACAACTCGCGCGGGCACCTACCTATCCCACTTGGGTAGGCGAACCCTTAACCCAACATTCATAAACACAGTATAAATGGCGGAAGAAAATAAAGTAACGTAAGTCTGACATATGAATATATAATAAGTGCAGAAGTAAATAAAAAACTACCCCAGTATCTGGTCTGGTCATACAAGAGCATCTAACTAAAATCTATAAGTCTAGAAGTAATAATAATACATCAATAGTCTCAAATAATGTCTCAGCATAGCAAAGTAAGACATAATAGCAAAAGAGTCTTCGGGTAGAGAAGCGTCCACATACTCACCCCAATAGACTCGAATCAGCAGCCTCGAACTCTCAACCACGAGGAGTAGACGTCGATCCTACCTGATACTCTACATTCATAAAAGAATGCAACAAGTGCAGGTCAGTACAAACAACACGTACTGGTAGGTATCATAGGCCGACTAAGATTAGCTAACATATACCAAGACAATAAGGTAAGATAAACAGGTAAATCAACAAGGTATAAGTTAACACGAGCCAGTAACCAAGTACAAGTCATCACCTATGTTATAGCATCTAAACCCAACTGTGCCAAGTCTCAGTACATCTAATCTGAATCCGTATATCACAACTATATCACAAGAATATCACAATAGAAGCCAAAGGTACAATGCAATGGAATAATGTATGAAATATGGATGCAATGCATATGCACCGATACACATATACTCCGATGATGGACATCACATCCCGGCAGCACAATCCATGTAGGACCCGAGAAGTCCATATACCAATCCTCACGATTTCGGCAAAGACCTCAGCAATCGCTACTAGCACTCATACCTCGATTCTGGGATAAACATCGAACATCGGTCCTCATGTCACTCTCATCCAACTGAGCCCAGCTCATAACAATGTTTCCTTGTATATCATTAATGTATCAACAGTATATCATAAAGGATGAGAATGCGTGAAATGTATGAGTTCAATATCAATAATTAAATCAATCTCAACAGTACCACATATGGGTGCACCAACAATATCAATAAAAAGGCTACACAATAAGCCATAATGGAATCACCAATCTCATCTTAGTATCAATCAATTAAAATACCGCAATATCATAGCTATGATATATCGCTAGTCACAGTTACCTATGTCTCAACGTGTCAACGAACCAGCAAGTAAATAGATTAAGATAAGTCAACAACATAACGGAATGGCTAGCCCCCAAATCATACAACAAGGCCCAACCTAAGACAAAATCCATCCCAACTTCATACTCGAAAGCTTACATGCATTCTCCGACAATATCATCTAAACATACTCTTCGCTAATCGAATTCTCACCATAAGGTAAACCATAACCTACTTGGAGAACCGAACAGTAAGGTCTCCAGTATCAAACCTTAATATTTCCCTTCCATTGAGCATCGAGATAATGAAAGTCTAAGCATATCCGAATCATGAAATTAGAATAAAGAAGAACATCATTCAAACCCTACTTCTATTCATGACCCAAAAACCCTACTTCTATTCAATACCTAAATTCCTAACCTATGGGACAGGGTTTAAGAACTAGAAGGATGAAATTAGGTATCTAAAGGTCTCAACATGAAATTAATGCTTTAGATGATCAATTCCAATCAATGACAAGATAGAAGAAACAACAATTTACTTAAATTCAGATTCTAGGCAAAACCCCCAAATTTGGGCATAACCCCTAACTTTCAATTCCATAATTTAGCCACTAATTAGGAAGAAATCATGAAATAATTGATTCTAATCGTCAATTCCATACTTAATGAAGTTAACCCAATCAATAAATCAATATTACAAGGCCTAGAAAGAAGAACTCCTTGAACCCTCTTTTAATTCCTAAACTCTTAGTGAACTAGCATGATAATGGAATGCTGAGGTGATTATTGAACATGGAATAGCAAAGAAGATGGAAGGACATACCACAAAGATTTCCCCCCAAGAATCACCTTGAAATGATCCCAATAACTCTAAAGTCAAAATAATAAAGAATGAGGGACTTAGAGCTTTTAATACTCATTTAACGAATGTATCTGCTCGATGCTCGGCCCTGCGACAACGAGACCGCTGCGGCGGTCCCGCTTCGGCTTTCCCTCCGCCCGCTGTTGCAGTCAGCCAATCAATGCACTGGGTCGCTTTTGCGACATGGCCACCGCTATACGGCCGGCCGCGGCCGTCTTGCGCAATGCGCGCTATACGGGCACCGTAACTAGTAAACTCCCAAAAATCACAATCTCAACCCGAAATTTTGACTATCAACCGAGGCCATCTGCTCACATACCACATATGCAGACACACATAAAAATACACTACAAACGCACTCGTGGTCTCGGAATTACCAACGGAGATCTCGTTGACCAAGTCAACCCCCGATACCTCAAAATTAACTTTCTAACCCAAGTTCCGAAATGCACCCGAGTGCTTTAGGAACCAAACTGAATATATGCACAAGTTCTAAAAGACCCTCCAAACCTCTCGAAATCGATGGATTCCCTAAAAAAGCCCGTTTACTCAAAAGCCAACTATGAGTCAAATGGTTTTCATTTAAAAGCCAAATTTCTCAAAACTTACCCAAATTAAGTCCGATGACCTCGGGACGCATGCCAGCGGTTCCCACGATTTAAATATGAGCTAATAAAGCTTAGAAAGGGACCAAAAGGGTTGGAAATGCAATAACGACCGAACGGGTCGTTATAGATACAATTGCATAGTCCGTAAAATATTATACGGACCGTAAAATACCCCCACTCCAACCGTACATTCAAGGTACATTTTTAAGTCCAAATTTTATTTCATCTCCCACTTCCATTTCTCAAAAAAATTTCTTGACCCTTGATTGTTGGCTTTGTGTCCCTATTCTTTTGGTAGGGAGCGCAAAAAAAAAAAAAAAAAAAAAAGTATAGAAATTTCAAAAATTTAGTTGTTTCAAATTGATGCCCTAGATCAATTGGGGCTTTGCGGCCGCATTCTCAAGTTATCACCCAACGGGGCTCAGAATTTTATTTCTTTCCTGATTTTAGCATTTCGTTTTCTTGTGTCCTTCAATGAATTTGCATTTAGTACTTGTTCTACTTGTGTATGCTAGTTCTTGAGTCCGTCTTTCTTTTGTGCCAATTTTTTTCACACTTTCCTCATTTTTTTCAATCTCGTTGATACAAGTCCGTTAGTTTTAATCGAGTCGTCTGTCTTTCAATTAACAAGAATCTATTCTTTGACAAAGAATTCGTAACCTTGTGAATTGATTTGGATAGGTGGTTCATTGCCAACTTCGAAAGAATAATAGAGTGAGGTAAGGCTTGAGTGCAAACACGAGTGACGTAAGGAGTTTACTACTAATGTTTGCTAAGTTTTACAGGTTTAATGTCTAAGCTTGGAAGACATCCCCAAGAAGGGAAGAACCCAAAATCTATCATTAGTTCACTTTCTCTAATCCATTAGCTCATGGACAAGCTAAGGAGGGGTATAGGAGGAGTGAAGAAGAAAATAAGGAGTTTGGAGTCTAGGTGTGAACAAATTGAGAGCCCGAGTCATGTTGGGATTCCACAAGGCTTGTATCAAGAGCCTAACCTAGCGCCCGACCATATGAACCCTCTCTATAACGATACGGTTGAGGAAAATCTCAATAAGGTGTACATGCTAAAACAAGGAGACAAGAGTGTTAAAAGGTACTTCGACGAGTTTGAGAACTTAAGGATAAGGGCTAAGGTCGAAGAGTATTGGGGTTTCACGGTGATAAAATTTGTAGCCAACTTGAATCATGAGATCTCCAAATGTATAAAGCTACAAACTTATAGAAGCGGAATTAGAAGAGGAAAGGTCCTATAAGCCAAGGGGCATTTTGGGAACTCATTCCCTTCCCGAAGAACATGAGAGAGAAAATATTGAGAGGAGTAAGAGAGTGAAAAGTGACAACTCTAGAGTGGAAAAAGGAGAGGTTGAGCGCAGTGACGTGATTTAATTGTATGTGATAAGACTCAAGATTGTGAAGATGTGTGTCAATTGGAAAGGCATGCGCATGAAGGTGCTTTACAAAATGATGTTTGTCTTAATGAGAGTGAAGTAGCATGTTTTGAATCCTCGTCATTGATTGATTGTTCTCTCTTTAAAGATAATGTCTTATTCTATGATAACATGACTAGCGAGGATGATAAACATAGTGGTATGTATGGTAATGTTGAGCATTTAGTTTCCTTTAGAGGCTATAATGTGTTTTGTGACCCACTATGGAATGATGATGAGTTTCATCTTGATGACAAGCATAGAGTAGGTAAAGTTCTTGACACCATCCCCGATGACGAAGAGTCCTTCTTAAGGGTTTGTGGCCCACTTGATGGACCAACGTCGAATCTGGAAAAGGCTTCTGAAAGTGATGAGTGCTCTTTAAAGAAGGGGAGCAGTTTGAAGGGAGAAGAGCACACTTCTTGGAAGGACTATGCTAGATCTTCTAACCTTACGGGTGAGTAGATGCTACTCAAAGCTTGCCATAGGTTCAATGAGCCTAAAGGTAAACCTCTCTCCCTTGATAATCTTGGTAATTTGACTAACTTGTTTATGAAGTTTTATCAAAAGAGGAGTCTTGAAGATGAAGACCATTTGAGGATACCTCATTGGACTACACTTTGGTATGAAGTCACATCTTGCACTTCCTTCAAGGACGGTATGTATTCGTGGCTCATGCTTATTCTTGGGCTTTCTAAAGCCAAGGAGGTAACTTCTTTATGTTATAAGTATAGTAGTAGCACTTCTATCCATTCATGTGATTCTTTTACGGTGTTATTACTTGATTTCATGTTGGGCTTGCATGCGGATTGTGAGCAAAATAGTGTGGGTGATACCTTTGTATTTGACCCCGGTATTGACTTCGTAGTGAGTCCTTTATTGAGGTGGGCTAGTGTGATGGTTAGACCCTCGACTCAGGTTGGGCTTATTTGTGATATTACACTTAGCCATGAGGGATTTTACTTATTTCTAGACTTAAGGGGAGATATGTGCCTTTTGATTGTTAGGACTAATGATAACTTGCAAGATTGTTTTTCTAGGTGCATTGGTTCCTTTGATTTACCCCTTTGTTCCATTGCCTTGAATAGCCAATTGTCTTTGGCATATTTGGATACATGTTCTTTCTAGATCCATATGATGCTTAGTTATATCATAAGAGTGAGTCGGTTAGTGTGTGGGTTGCCCGCTATCTTACTTTAGGTATTATCAGTTGCCTTATGATGATTACCTTGTTTGTTTTGTGAGAGGATATGTACTCATTCTCTTCTACAGTTTGCAAGGTACGGATTCGTGGACGAATCCTTTTGAAGAAGGGGAGGATGATACAATCCCGAGGAGCACATGAGACAAATCGAGCATATGACGTATGGATGATTGCTTGGTCGTGTGGAGCGAAGATAAGATGGTGGGACATGATGGTGGATAGCTATGCAAGAGGCTATTTTCGCAATTCAAGCCATTAATCCTAAAAAAGACGAACCCGCGACTTAAATAGCACAAAAAAAAAAAAGTTGAACCAAACTAGTACAAAAAAAAAAAGAACATAAGTAGTATTCATGCGAAAATTCGTGCGTGAAAGGACAAAATCGCAAAAACACGAGTTTTGGCCTTTCACGCACGAATTTTGTGCGTGAATGGGGTGACAAAAAACAAAAGAGAATATTGGTATCACGCACTAATTTTGTGCGTTAATGTTGAGGCTTCTTCTTCTTTTTTTTTTTTTTTTTTTTTTTTTTTTTTTTTGCGTTACCATTCCAATCACGTTTTTTTTCCATACTTTGGGCAAAGATTAGTCATGTTTTAAAATCTCAAAATATCAATATTTTATATAAAACTTAATTTTTTTTTTGCGTACAATAATGTCGGCTCATTACATCAAGTCCACCTAAATGTTTGGATCGTCGTTTTAGGGTTCTAAAGTGCCCCGTAAGTTTTGAAACTTGTAATATTTATAGGGTTTTGATTTAAGTGTTTTAATAATAATTCATCCAATACGAGAGGTTTATACTAATTAAAAAATAATTCATTTCATTTAATTACAATACTAATTCAAAGCAATACAATAATAAATTACAATAACAATACAATCTTCAAGTTCTAGAGGCTCTATTACTTCGAGACGTGCTTGTACTACCACGGCCTTGTTGCCCACACGAACGCTTGTCATGGCCATATTGCTTACATGTAGAGCACTTGTGAGAGTAAGTTATTTCACTAACATCCATTTGATTGGGTCTACGACTCAGTGAGTTAATGCCCAATTTTCTGATGTAATCCTTGTTAGCAACCATCGAAAACGGCTCGTTTGGCCAGTAAGCTTCATTACCAAGTGGGTGGAATTGGCCAAACGAGCCGTTTCCGATGGTTGCTAACAAGGATTACATTAGAAAATTGGGCATTAACTCACGGAGTCGTAGACCCAATCAAATGGATGTTAGTGAAAGAACTTACTCTCACAAGTGCTCTATATGCAAGCAATATGGCCATGACAAGCGTTCGTGTGGGCAACAAGGCCGTGGTAGTACAAGCACGTCTCGAAGTAATAGAGCCTCTAGAACTTGAAGATTGTATTGTTATTGTAATTTATTATTGTATTGCTTTGAATTAGTATTGTAATTAAATGAAATGAATTATTTTTTAATTAGTATAAACCTCTCGTATTGGATGAATTATTATTAAAACACTTAAATCAAAACCCTATAAATATTACAAGTTTCAAAACTTACTTCGGGGCACTTTAGAAGCCCTAAAACGATGATCCAAACATTTAGGTGGACTTGATGTAATGAGCCGACATTATTGTACGCAAAAAAAAAATTAAGTTTTACCCAAAATATTGATATTTTGGGATTTTAAAACATGACTAATCTTTGCCCAAAGTATGGAAAAAAACGTGATTGGAATGGTAACGCAAAAAAAAAAAAAAAAAAAAAAGAAGCCTCAACATTAACGCACAAAATTAGTGCGTGATACCAATATTCTCTTTTGTTTTTTGGTCACCCCATTCACGCATTTAAATTACCCGTGAAAGGCCAAAAAAGCGTGTTTTTGCGGTTTGTCCTTTCACGCACGAATTTCGTGTGTGAATACTACTTATGTTTTTTTTTTTTTTTGTACTAGTTTGGTTCAACTTTTTATTTTTTGTACTACTTAAGTCGCGGATTCAAAAAAGACTACCAAACAAGGCCTTTACTTCATTAAGGGTATTTTTGTAATAGTTAGTCTAGTCTTCTTTAGCCTAGTAGTATAAATACTCTACTTAGTTTATTTCATTACTTAGTTTATGAATAATGATGAATGGAGAGTAGATAGGATTATCATAGTGTGTTTGGCTTACTAGCCTTTAGGTTTAGACTTAATTGATGGAGTGTAATTCCATTGTTGGCTTATGAACCAATTGTCCATTGATTTCATGAAGAGTTGTTCATTTGTGATTTCTAATTGAATTCCTCTTGCCTTGATTTCAAATAGTATATGTTCTATTAGGTTGAATTCAATTGGGAGGATTTGGATTTCATATATCCAAGTTTGACCATAAATCCAATCTTAATTGGGTCTTGCTTTTATCCCGCTCTTCTCATCCCTGTTCTTGAATTCTCATCTCTTTATTTCTATCTATCTTAATTTTTTGCATTTCGTTGTTGATTTGGTGTTTATCCCAATCCGAATCGCATCACATTTCCCAACCTTTACTTTTTATGATTCCATATAGTTGGTCGCATTTTTTTTTTCTTCATTTAGCATAATTGTGCTATTATTCTAGTTTTTGAAACTACACCTCCTAATAATAGAAAGAATGAGTCATTAATAAACTTGGCATATAATGAGTGATGTCACTAAAGTACAATCTCGTTGTTGAGTGAGGTTATGGACTTATGTTTTCCTTTTCTTTGAATTATATCTACTTAAGTAATGTTAAAACTTATTTTATGTTATGTTGTACTTTGACATAAGAGTATTATGTAACTTTTTTTTTTTTTTTTGGATTTTGGATTTATGTTGTATCTTCGGTTCTATTTTATTTGTTTTAGTAATATTGACTTATTAAGCATCCAGTCCATGATGTTCTTACAAAATATGTACTTTTAGTTTTTATAATTAATTAAAGTAAAATATTATTAATTTGAAAAATATATGTCAACTATTTTTACAATAGTAATTACAAATACATGGTTTGTGATTAATATATTTTCAAGAAACAATAAGTATCTTACTATCAAATTTAATAACATTTATAAAGGTAACAAATCGTAATTTTTAATTTTTTATAATTAAGGTTATTTTAAAATTTAATCTAACTGTGTAATTGCACTTGTGCAACCAAACAAGAACTTGTAAATTATACAATGACAAACAAACAGGTCGTCGTAATTACAATACGATATAATTACTAGGTACGTGTAGTTACTACCCTAGTAATTACAACAATTCCAATTACCCGGTGGCTATAGTAATTACAACAATTCCAATTACCCGGTGGCTATCCAAACAGACCCTTATAGTATTTGTCAATTTCTATATATAAGAACTGGTTTAGGTTTTTTTCTAAAATATTCTAGGACAAATGGAAAACATACAATTA
The DNA here is from genome assembly GCF_029784015.1 of Lycium ferocissimum. Taxonomy (NCBI): domain Eukaryota; kingdom Viridiplantae; phylum Streptophyta; class Magnoliopsida; order Solanales; family Solanaceae; genus Lycium; species Lycium ferocissimum. The sequence goes on along the minus strand of NC_081347.1, from coordinate 25,588,532 downwards.
GCCGCTCACTAAAAAATATGCATAGCATTGGCCATAATTTTGTATTAACAGAAACTAGCCATTTAAAATGCAATCGGTCAAATAAAATTTGTACATGCTCACTAAAAAATATGCATAGCATTGGCCGTAATTTTGTATTAACAAAAACTAGCCATATAAAATGCAATCGGCCAAATAAAATTTGTACGTAGTCCTTTTTACTTTCACACTTATTAAACCCCTCCCCAAGCCAAAAAAATAAAATAAAATAACCGATCGCCTCTAAAAGTACATATTTTTAGATGCATTACACCTCATATTTTTTTTTCTCATTTTGATCAATTTATTCCTGGTTATGTGTGTTCGTGCGTGTAAGATATGATTTGATGGAAGCCGATGATTTCATACAAAAAGAGATGGAAGATGACTTCAAAGTCTGATTAGAAGTCATTTTCAAGTATTCGGATCGAGTAAGCCCTCGAGGGCTAAGTATACAAGAAAGAAGTTGGAAAAATGGCGTATCGTGGAAATTGACTTGGTGCCACGCATGGGAAAGGTACCCCATGTGCCTCACTTTAAATGTCAATGAAAACATGCAGATTTTTAGTTCATTGAAGTTTTGACTTGGTGCGTTGCACATCATAGCTAGGTAAAGCAGCGCACGAGTGTATTTTTCCAGCAATCCGAATTGGTTTTGGACCATACATAGAGGTCCGGCCCAATATCAAATTCTAACACTATGAATAAATCTTATACACGTTTTCAAAGGAGATTGAGACTTTTGACAGGAGAACAATACAAAGACGGCCAAAACATCTTGAAACGACGATTCATAGAATTTATCTTTTATTTCTTCTATTCCTATAGTTGGACGAATATAATTGTGTTAGAATACATTTGATTATCACGGAATAGTATTCTTTTAAATAAGATTTTCTCTCTTGTTCTTTGATATTTGAGAGAGAAGTAGTAGAAAAGTCTTGGTTTGTGGCAGAAGATGACATGGCTGATCGATAAAGTTGAGGCTGAAAGAGAAGAATTTAATAGGAAGGACCAACCTAAGTACAATGAAATATACAGTGTCTTAGAAAATATGAACAAAGAACACTGGATTGGAGGCTTGAAACATGTATAAAACGTTTTCCCAAAAATTATATTTGCTCCCTCTCCTCTGCGAGATTGCTACGGGATTTACTCACATAGTTTCAGTGGATATGACAAGCCTATGAATTTCTGCACTAAGTAAATCGTGAAGAAATTCTATTGGAAAGCAAGAACTATGGAACTTAATCTTTTGGAATAGGAGAAGGAGTATCTGCAGAAGGTTTGAGAAGAAGAAAAAAGTTACTTTGCAGAGAAAGAAAAGTTACTCTGCAAAGTAACGTTGAATTGCTTTATATATATATAATATTTAATAACCAACACACCCTTTAATAAAAGACACGTCATTCCATTTAACTTTTAAATGTAAAAATAATAACTATATTTAAACAAAATCCCAACACAGTGTACTTGTAAACGTAAAAGATAAATATTATTTCTAAGTACATTAAGAATTTAAAATAATTCATATCACATATTTATCGTCCACTTCACATGTCCTTATGACTATACGTTCAACTGACTGCTTCATTACATGCATGTGTGTTCACTGTTGAAGAAATAACATACTAATCAATTTTGGCAAAGTACATAGATTGGCTCTGAACTATATCCGAAAAGTCGGAGTCTGCAACTTAAATGACCCAAAAAGTGTGGGTTGGAACATAAATACCGACCAAAAAAAAAAAAAGTGACAAAACTACCTTTTGCGCACTAATTTAATGCACAATAGGACTTAACTGTAACATTGCCTGTTAAGTCCTATTGCGCACTAATTTAGTGCGCAATAGGGGTTATATTCATTTCTACAACACATTGTGTAATTTCAAAGTTTTGAAATTTCACGTTTTTTTTTTCCATACTTTGACCAAAGATTAGTCATGTTTCAAAACACCGGAATATCAATATTTTATATAGAACCTAATATCTTTTTCTGCAAATAATAATGTAGGCTCAATACATCGAGTATACCTAAACGTTTGGGTTGTCGTTTTAGGGGTTGTAAAGTATCCCGAAGTAAGTTTTGTTTGTTTGAAAACTTGTTACCTTAGGTTTAAGTGTTTTATTTTTTAAGGATTTGATTTAAGTGTTTTATTATTTAGTCAAGGCATTATATTATTAAGGATGTGTAGATATTTTTTTCGAGTATTTTTTTTGCCGCTCATAATTCAAGACAATTCAAATTCATCAAGAAGAATTAAAATATATTGATAATTCAAGGCAATTCCAATACATCAAGAAAGACTAAAATACATTCATAATTCAAGACAATCTTCAACCACGAGAGTCTCTCCCACTATGAGAGTTTCTTCCACTATGAGAGGTACTTGCACCACCACGGACCCATTGGTTACACAAACACTTATCATGGCCAAACTCCCTACACGTCAAGCACCTTTGAGAGTATGTCCTATCCGGAACATCCATTTGATTGGGAATCCGAGTTCGTGCGTTAACATGTATTTTACGGATATACTCCTTGTTAGCAATCATTGAAAATGACTCGTTTGTTCAATAAGATTGATCTCCAAGTGGGTAGAAACCTCCGACATATGCTTTAAGATAACTTTCGACGTTGTATTCGGATGCCACATAAGTGGATACTGTTTTTTCCATTGCCTCAAAACACTTGATGGCATGAGAACATGACATGTGGTATGATTGTCACTTATCACAACTACACGTTCTCGTTCTCTCATAAACGATATGAAGGTTTCCTCCCCGACCTTGGTAATAACTTGTCCGAACTTCATACACATGTTCAGCATTGTTATACTCTTCCATCCTGTGTAGCTCACATTTTTTCCTATGATGCTCGAACATTTGTGCAGGTTTTGGCATCTTTTTCCCACCATCACTAATATGTCTTTGGCATATCTTGTTCTAGTGGCAAACCGCTCCACAACTTTCTTGAAAGTCATCCTCACCATTGCAGTAACGGGCAGCCCCCGAACAGATTTTAGCAAACTATTGAATGACTCCGAGCTGTTTGTTGTTAGCCTCCCCCATCTCCTGCCTCCATCTGCATGTAATGTCCATTTCTCAACCTCGATATCCTTCAACCAATTATATGCTATTGGACTTACTGCCTTGATCATCTCCATCCGCATAAGAAACTTTTTTTCTTGATGCTCCTTTGTAGCCGCCAACATCAATTTATTTAGTGAGCTGTTTCTAAATTTTATTTGGAAATTTGCCTTTATGTGCCTTAAACAAAAGAGATGGTAAGCAAAGAGAGGCTGCCACTCCGTCAAATTAAACTTATTGCTTAATATGCCTTGATGTCAATCAAATAGCATGCATATGCCCATACGATCCTTAATAATGTATCGCCTCTAATGTGTCAAAAATATCCCCATGTCTCTTTGCTCTCGTTAGCGGCAATGGCGAAAGTAAGAGGGAATACCGACCCATTGGCATCCATCCCTACTGCAATCAGTAGCTTGATGTCGTATACCCCGTACACATGCGTGCCATCTATGGATATGACTGGCCGGCAATGAGAAAAACCATCAATGCATGGTTTGAATGTCCAAAACACAAAATTGAAAATATTACCGGCAACGAGCTTCCACTCTACAACAAAGACCATGATTGAATTTCTGTAGAGCTGTCATATACCTCGGCAACTACTGGAAAGAGACCTCCTATGTACTATTAATCATCTCAAAAGCCCGCCTACGCCTGAGATATCCCTTTCTCTTGCTTATCGTTTTACGATATGTTTCATTAACGTTTCTAATGCAATCTTTGATGGGATACCTAGACAAGTTTAAACAAACAACATTTAGCAATGATATGAAAATTTAACTGATGATAAAATTATAATGAACTTGGACGGATAGCTTATCTTGGGTTTTCGGCAACGTGAACAAGTAGCACTTGAGCAATCATATTTGTATCTAAATTAAAATGATCTACTTGATTCTCTCCCATATCACAAGTGTTACATGGGTGGAATTTTGTGATAATCCACATACTATCATGCTTAACAATATCACGAAGCATCCATTAACAACCTTGATACTGTCGTCTGCAAACCAGTCTCAATAGCTTTCGGGTTGAATCATCAACCCTAAAGTCCCTCATTCCCTGGTAGCTATAAATTTTGACGGCCCTTTGCAATGACTTTTTGGATTCGAACATCATGCCTTTTGCAAGGTGAACAACATTATTTACAAGATTGACTGGTTCTTTCCACATTTTATGGTGAATTGGATCATCTTCTCTGGTGTAGACTAAGGCATCAGGACGACCTTGAAGATTGTCAAGATATGGAATCACGTCAGAATGTCACTGAATTGGGCTTTCGGCCATCGGTTCTTGTTGGTGAATTGGGCTCTCGGCTATTGGTTCTTGCCGGTTTGGCAGACTTTGCACTACTTCTACTAATTGTAATTCCTGCATATGAGGATTAACATCAACCTCATCATCATCATTATCGTCGGACTCCTCTGCATTCAGTATATCATCGCTATCACTCAATGATGTTTCTATATAATTAGGATAATCATCACCATCTAGTAAAGACCTCTTCCTACACGAAAAATAGGAAACATATTTTAAATACCAACATCAAAATATATATGGATTATTTAATATCAAGGTGATGAATCTACCAATAGTGTTCAATATTGTCAGGGTTTGAAGAAAGATCAATTGCACAAAAATCAACATTTGGTGCCATTGGCGAATTTTGTGTGTAACTTTCAGCTGCACCAAATTGAGAGGATTGCCTAGTATTACTCATATCAGGTGTATAACCCCTAAAACGATACAAAAAAACATTACTATTACCATACGTATAATAAAATAAACATGTGCTACTACACAAAATTATAATTTAAAAATGGATATTTAGCAATTTTCACTACAATTTTGATTAAATTGCTGGCTTAGAGTTTCCAGCAACACTTGATCACTCAAAATGTCTCCATAAGAACTCAAGTTCGTATAAGTGTTATCATGAGTAGGTGCACACACTTGCGAGCTTGCCGTACAAAGTATTAGAACATAAAACAACAGAATGCCAGCAAGACATTATAGATTTTACATGCTAAAGTTGGCTGAAGAACAAACATCATCAACAGGTAGAGAACTAACATCTACAGAAAGAAGATATGTCTTAAGAAACCCAAAATATTGGTCTGAGGATGATATTGAGAACTTCTATTCTAATGATGATTATGAGGTATTTTGGTTCACTATCTTAGTTTTTGGGTCATTTGTTTCAGACTCATGATTTAATTTGTATTTTTAATTTATTTTGAAGTCATGAATTTGAAAAAAGTTAGTATGTTTTTAATTTATATAAGCTTCTTAGAGTTAATAATACATAAAAAGTTCAACAATTCACAATTTCTAAGAAAATACAAATAAATTAGTACATAAAAGGTACCGATTACATAATACGTGAAAACATACAACTCGTAAAAACAAAAAACATAAAAATAACAAAAAAATACATAGAAATAATAAACTTAAAAAACAAAGTACATAGAAATAATAAACAACAACAAGATAGCACAAATAATCTTCCAAAATTTTAGTTTTTCTTTCAAAGCATTTTTCTCGTGTTGAGTGTCTCTAAGGTTACCCTTGAAAAAGTTTTGTTTTTCTATGGATTCTTTTAGCAAGACCTCCAAAAGGTCAATTTTTTCTTGGGCTTCCATAAGCTTAAACTGCAAGTCAAACTTCACAGAATCTCTAATGATACGTGAAGTCGCGGTATCTTTATCAACAAAAGGCTTTTTTAACTTCGACGCCATCGTTTTATCCACCGGAATGCTATCTTCCCATCGAAAATATTTGCAACCATTCATATTCTATAAACATTACAAGAAAATCAGTTTTTGAAAGTAAAATATGTAGATAATGTGAAAAAAAAATAAACCCTAAAAACTTGTAAAAACACTTACTTCGGGCACTTTACAACGCCAAAAAGATGAACAGGATTATCTTGGGTCTTTGATGTTTTTTGCTTACTATAATAACCGCATTCATAAACATCGGGTTCTATAGCAAAGTTTGACGTTTCGGAGATTTGAGACATGATTTTTTTATGGGGTGGGGGTGGGGGGTGTAAAGTATGTTGAAAGAGTGAAAATGTAGGAGGTGAAGAGTGACTTGAAAACAACTAAGTGTTAGGGTTTATATAAACGCCTATTGCATACTAAATTAATGCGCAATAGGACTTAACGATGAATGTTACAGTTAAGTCCTATTGTGCCGCAAAAGGTAGTTTTGTCACCTTTTTTTTAAGTCGGTATTTATGTTCCAACAGTGGGATTTCACTAGGTATGTTGTTGTAGTTGTTGGTATTTATGTTCCAACCCACACTTTGTGGGTCAATTAAGTTGCAGACTCCGAAAAGTCGAGTTCACACTCCAACTAATCGGGTGACCTATTACTTTCTAACCATCTAAAAAGTGTATTAAATGTCTCCCTGAGAGCTGATGTGACACAAAATATAAAAATAATTGAAAAAAGGAGCATTTTGATAAAAAAATTATTCATTTTTTATTTTTATTTTTTTATTGCAAAATCCATATTTTTTTAATCCACCCTCACCCTCACCCCCACCCACCCCTCCCTTTCTTCTTCATTTTCCCCCTTCTCACGACCTCATCCTATTTCCGCCATTGCCGGAGCTCCGATGAGCTCGTCTCCCTTTCTCGTTCATCTGCACACCCTCACGCCTCCTCCATCTACTTTCTCCTTTCTTTTCTTTTCCCATTCTCCTTTTTCTTTTTTCTTTTCAACTTGTGCTAGTAGCCCTATCACCCTTCCACGGTGATGTACAAAAGAAATAGCAAAAGGCTTTTTGATGTCTCATCAATTTTCAAACAAGCAAAAAATGGGTGTTCCTTCGTGTTTAGTCGTTTGTGTTCTTGTTGGAGCTTTTTTCATTTCAATAGATGGAGCTTCCTGCCGCTTTAATGGAGTTTTCCGGCAACTAGATTTGGATGTTGCCATTTTTGGAGGCCCGTCTGATTTTTCGAAAAGATACAGGGAAAAAGAAAAAATATTAAGTTATAATAAATGATAATTAATTATGAAACCAATAACAAAATGACACTTTTAGAAGATATAAATATTGGTGGTAATGGCGGTGGCAACGGATATGGTGTTTCCGGTGAGATGGGCATGGTGGAGTCGTTTAGTTTAGTAATGAATAAGATTTAATTATTGAAGGATTTTAATGGTTAATTAGGCATTTATTAGTGTAATATAATTAACAAAAGAAAAATTAAATGAATAAAGAAAAGGAAAATAATATATAACAAAAATTTAGAAGATTTCCAGCATGGTGGCGCTGATGTGATGCGAGTGTGTAACACCTCCCCCTTGTGCAACAGGTTATATGTGTATTAGAAAGACATTTAATACACATTTTAGATGGTTAGGGGGTACCGGTAAGGAAAAAACTTACCCGCATCGGGTGTATACACCCAACTAATAAATAAATAACACTTGTCACATTATTTAATTATAAATATTACTATTTAACCATAGTTAATAAAATATTTTGCACATGATCTAAATTAATAACATAAAAATATTCTCACACTGTTTCTTTTATCTTCTTAACGATAAGTAGATTGACGGTATTTTTTTTTTTTTTGGTTACTTTTAGATTGGCTATATTTCTTTTCAATGGTACACCCACAATATATAAACAAAATATTGTTGTTCTTCATACATGATTTTTATTTCAGAAAGCCTGAAGGCTCTGTGTTCCTATTAGGGAAATGCCAAGTTGCCAACATCTTTCCTTGGCTACAAAACACTTAAACAAAGCAATATCTAAATATTGTTCAGCAAATTTTAGAACCATGAACCAGCAAGAAAATCATAGCTACACTGCACATAGAGATTTCGGAAACTAATCAAGGCGTGTCAACTGGTTTCCTCACTGAATCACTTAGTTAAGAGAGTATGGATGTGATAGATGACAAATGCTCTGCCTAAATATAATAATTAGAAATATGCAATAACAAAGAAGATTTCGGTAATGAAAAATTTGTGTGCAACTAGTAGATATAAGGATAAAATTATTTTAGTCGAGAATTTTTCCAAATAAAAAGCTTAAGGTACATCTTCATCACAAATTCAACAAGCAATAAAAATAAATCAAGTACAATTTTGATTATGTTACTGGTTGCTTTAACCAACGAAGCAATCAAAAGTTTTCTAAATAATTTTTACTACCCAAAAAAAGAAATTAAGGATCTTTTACGAATGCCTCAAAATCATAGTATCCCATCATTCTTCGTGAAGATATGACACTTCAATTGTAGTTTCGCCCTGATCTCCATGTACTTGCAGACGATTGCTACACAAATAAGAAATAATTAGAATAAAAAAAAATTCAAATATACTAATCATAATTGTATTACCCCTAACGTTGTGAGAGTACTTATGTAGTATTCTCAACACCTTGTAACAAGGTTAAAAATGATAAATGATACATTTGAATCATCCAAATCCAAGTCAAAAGCAGTATCCTTAAAAAAAGACAAATTCAAGATAAATTAATAATATGGAACAAGTGTTTAACATAAGAAATGTCTATGAAAAAATAATAAAAGAAAACTAACTTACCAATTAACTTCTGATATAGGCGGTGTTGCTTGATGAGGAGTGTATACATTGTTCTCAAACAAATTTTTTATTGGCAGTGCGTCAAATTTTTGAGATTTCACTATAATCTAACAAAACTAATTAGATTATTACAAAAATATATTACCAAATGAACTTACCAATACATACTATTTCTCCCACGAGTCGGTTGATTTTTTTTCTTCTTTTTGGATTTCTCCCAAAAAAACACCTGGTGCTCTTACATAGAGAGGATCCAACACCTTGCTTCTATATTTTTCTTACCATTTTTTGCTGAAAGATGAACAGTAGTTGTCACGACCCAACCCCGTAGGCCATGACTAGTGCCCGAGCTGGACACTCGTATACACTTGCTATCTATAGTCATACACTACTAGCATGAACGAGCTGTTATAAATATAAGGGCGAAACATATGCAAGTCGAAGCTGTCTACCTCCCGAAGGATTCTGACCTATAACGGTTAATATCGCACCAAAGCCGGCAAGGTCATATATATATAAGAACGTCCCAACAAAACATAAGCCGAGAAGGCTACCTTCATACACAGCTGCCATGATAAACATATATAGCTACGCAAGCCGACAAGGCTGCCACTACAAATGGGTACGCCTCAGACACAAGTCATAAGCATATAACAAAACAACAACCATACATAGACCCACACTTGTGACCCGCGGACTTAAGAGTGACAACGACATCATATGACGGACAGGGCCCCGCCGTACCCCGAATAACAACATATGTACATATCAAAAGGTTATACCACGAAACTATGC
>NC_081347.1:25562111-25578952 GCF_029784015.1 Lycium ferocissimum | reverse complement strand
TAAAACAACTTTGTCTTTAACTTGCCGCACTTAGCTTTATAATGTCCCAATGTAAATATACGGGACATAACAGTAGTGTTGTCCAATTTTCCTAGATAGTCATCCCATTCATCTGAAGCATTTTCGAGATATCTTTGAAATATTTCTCGAGACTCTACATTAGATTTGCTACTGTATTAGATTTGCTAAGATAAACAAGATTATAACAAGTCTTCATCACACTATTAGTGTAAACAATCTCAGATGATTCTGAGTTTCCATTGCTAGAAAAACTCTTACTTGGCAAATCTTATATTCTTTTCCTCACATCTTTGGTCCATCTTGTTACATCTCTGAGATTTCGGACTTGTCGCATTGTGAGTGGACTAACGCAAGCTTAAGGTGAATATGAAGACCTTATGATATTAAGGAGAGTATTAGATAGCTTAAACTGCGTATGATACGATTTTGAAGTCATATGAATCGGTGGAACTAAGTTCGTCGAAGGAAGTGAAATGTACGTCTTGTTTGGGAAGGTTTCGTAACAATTGAGCTAATAATTACTTAGTAATGTCTTGAGGAGGAGCTATAAGGATTTTTAGATGGTTAATGAGGTGTTATATAAGTGTCAATAAGGTTCCATAAGGATTGGAGGTTGAATGAATCGACGAGAGAAAGTTTCAAAAAAATTTGGGTTATACAGCCACTTATACGGACCGTATAATGGTGTATAACCATTCCAGTGAAGGGTAATCCAATTTTGGAATTATACGGTCTATTTATACGGACCGTATAATCGGCCAGGCCAGTTTTTTTTTTTTTATATATATGGACGACCCTTGTTTTATTTTCATTTCTCACTTCTCCCAAACTCTTAAAAGCTCTAGAACCTTCTCTCAATCATATTCCACCCAAACCCAAGAGAAATCAAAGATCAAATAGCAAGAATCAAGATATTCGTGTGTTGGGAGACTCACTAGGGTTGGTAGACTTCAAGAATTTCTTTGGTATTGAAGCTAGGGTTTTCATACAAGTTGGTAACTTGATCCAAAGCTCATTCCTATAAGATAAAAGGTTAGTTTTCATGTCTATTTCATGTTTTTAAGCATGCTTGGTTGTTGAATAACTTGGGTGAGGGAAGAAACTAGAAAATCAAGCTCAAATGTAGAATTAATGATATTTTGAGTGATAAATTAGCTTGAGATGTGATTCTTAGAATGCTATGAGTATAATCTTGTTGTGAAGGGTGATAATAATGACAAGGAAGTGTTTTATGCAATTGTGCAAAGGGTTGGTGTAAAGTTGTTGATATAAGTTGAATAGGAGAATGAATTTTGAGACTTAATGGAATATGACTACTTGATTAGGATATTGTGGATGTTACTATAGATATTGTGGAGTTGTTTTGCGATATGGTGGAAGTTGATGAAATAGGGGAAATCTTTTGCCCAATTTTCGTTAACTCATGAATTATTTTAGTTTGAATTTAAAAGTGTCTTTAAGACTTAGCCATGGTATGAATCCTTTTAAATATAGATCTCTCAAGCTTTGGAGATGAACGTTAAGTAGTTAAGGAGACGAAAATGAATGTAAGGCTAACCCTTCTTTCTTAAGGCATGATCTCATTGATGTATACCTTCATGTGAAATCCATATTATCTTCCATGATGATTTCATTCCTAGCATCACAAAAACTCATAGTTCTTGATATTTACGATATCGTTGATCTCACCCTATGATAGTTGATCCTCCGAGGGAAATATATTGACGATGATTATGTTGATGCTACGTAGTTACCGCTATGTGTATATGTGTGTGTGTGTGTATATATATATATATATGTATGGCCAGTATGTAACACCGAGTTTATGTGGCCGGGTATGACCGGTCGCGCGCGCACCACCGTTAGATTGGGTACGGATAACACCGAGCCTTGGTAGGGCGGGTATGGATAACACCAAGCCTTGTCATAGGGGTATGTGAAACACCGAACCTCTATGGTTGTATAGTACTACTATATGTGTAAGTGTATGTAATGGAAGGTTCCCATTAGAAATGGGTAAGTAAATATGATGAACGTCGCTAGAGGTATATATGGCTCTATCATCCGATGACTCTTCCATCTTATGCTACTTGTCATGCTTCTATTATGCTATTGATTATGTCTTACATACTCAGTACATTGTTCGTACTGACGTTTTTCTATTTGTGGAAGTTACGTCATGTCCGCGCAGTGGACAGGGAGATAGACTTGATCCTTAGATTGCTTATCCTGAGACTGCTTAGCGGAGCTCCATTTGATCCGGAGCTGCAGCTGTTGGTACTATTCTTTTGTGTGTATATATATGGGCATGGCGGGGCCCTGTCCCATCTTTATGATGTTACATACTCTTCTTAGAGGTTCGTAGATAGTTATTTATAGTTAGATGTCTTTCAGCCTTGTCGGCTCACATTTTTATACATCATTTTGTTAGCCTCATCGGCTTATGTATATGGGTCTGGGCATAGTTGTTGATGTCGATATAAAAGTGTTCTTGCCCGATAGAATTTGTATTATTGATGCACAGATCGCGAGTTAGCCATGTCTATTTATGGTTGTGAAAGTCTGATGAGAGGTGCCCGGGTAGGTTAGCTCCGGGTGCCCGTCATGACCCTAAGGTCTAAAGTCCTATTTTTTGATAAAGAAAAATTTAAAACAAGTAGCAAAATTAATAACTTAACATCAGTTAAGTTAGGTTGCCGTCAGTTAAAGTCTTAAGTCCTATTTTTTGGCTTATTCTTCTTCTAGCAGTCTGCCTATTCCAAAGCTTTGCAACATTCTTGAAGTGGATGGGATTTCAAATTAAGCTCATTGGGAATAAGAAAATTGGCTTAAAACTGGTGATTTCTTAACTTCATACGTAAGAACATATGCATGTAGAAAGAAGCTAGTGTCTATATATGTTATATTTTAATGAATTATCAAGCATTCTTCTTAATAATCTGAATCAGTTTCAACTATTTGATCATCAAATATTATATACGAATTTAAACCAAACAAGCTAATGTTTCTACTACTGCTTCCTTTAATTTTCAATTAGTGTTAGTGTAGTCTTTTATATTTTTCTACATGAACTTGAGGGAATTTTGATTATTTTTGCATGTATTTTTCTCCTTTTCTATGGTTATACATGTTATAAATATTTTCTCCTTGTTTGAAATACCAGAATGTCAACTTTTGAGAAGGCAAATAATGCTGAGAGTGACGAAGAATTATTAGAAGATATTAGAGCAGAAGATGAGAATGAGAAAAAAATTCAAGATGAAGTTTCAGAAGATGTCATAATTGAGTTAGAAGGGAAAATGAAAAATCAAATTGTTAAAGATGAGAAAGAGGCTTATATTTTATATTGTGAATATGCACATTCCAAAGGTTTCAGTGTACGGAAGGATAAGCAATATTATTTTCAAGGTAGCGAAGTGGTTAGAGAAAAACGTTTCGTATGCTATAGGCATGGGAAAAAAGATGAAAGGCTAAGAAAATCTAGTAAGGTGTCTTGCAATCATATAGACACGCGATCAAAAGTCTTGCAATGATAAGCTTTAAGTGCCAAATTCCTAATATTCACGGTGGATATATTTATTAAAAAGCATAACTATGAGATGGGTTCACCCAAAAAGAGACATTTGCTAAAATCAGCTCGTTCTATAACTAAAGCCAAAAAGCTAGTTATTAAAAATATGGTTAATGCTAGTATAAAGCCAACTGCAACCTATTCTTACTTGGCAGAAGAAGTTGGAGGGGCTGATGTTTTAGGCTATTCAAAGAAAGATTATTTTAATTTTATACACCAGTTGATGAAATCTAAGGTGGAAGCTGGGATTGTTTTAATTTTATACACCGGTTGATGAAATCTAAGGCGGAAGCTGGGGATGCTCAAAGTGTTGTTAAGGAATTTAACAATAGACAAGCGAGTGAGAGTCTCTTTTATTGGGATGTTCAACTTGATTCTAAAGGGCGTATAGCTAACTTTTTCTAGAGAGATGGTCAATCTAGAATTGACTATGAGATTTTTGGTGATGTCGTTTCTTTTGATACCACATATCGTACAAACAAGTATCGTATGATTTGCACACCATTTATTGGAATAAATCATCATTGGCAGAATACAATTTTTGGTCGTGCTTTTTTATCTGATGAGTCGGCAGAATCTTTCAAATGGTTATTCTCTACATTTTTAAAGTCAATGGGAGGCATTGCCCCCGCAAACTATTATAACTGATCAAGCTCAAGTAATGGCAATTTCTATTAGAGAAGTGATGTCTGGAACTAGACATAGACTGTCTCAATGGCACATATCCCAGAATGCTCCATCTCATTTGGGCTCACTTAATAATGACAAAGATTTTTCTAAACTTTTCAATAAGTGTATGTCAGAATGTGATTCTGTTACTGAATTTGAAGAAACATGGGAGATGATGCTTACGATGTATAATATAGAAGAACATAAATGGTTGAAAAATCTTTACAATATTCGACACATGTGGTCCACAACTTTTAATAATGATGTCTTTAGTGCTGGATTGAAAGCCTCATCTCAAAGTGAAAGTACTAATCTTGTATTAAATGGGCTTGGTGACTTGAGCACTTATCTGCACATATTTGTCACTAACTATGAGAAAAATGCAATACTTAAGTGGCGGCTTGGTGAAGGACATGAAGACTTCAACTGTAAACAAAGTAGGCCTACTCTTGCTGTAAAAGGTAGTCCAATTTTTGCTCAGGTTTCTGCCGTCTACACTCACAAGATTTATAACATGTTTGAGAAAGAGTTTCTTAAATGAGCTGGGGCATGTTTTATTGAGGCACAAGTATATTGTGATGGTCAAGTGTCCAAATATGAAGAAAGAATGCATAATTCAAGAAAGAATTGGTTTGTGGAGTTGGATCCCACAACTTTACATGTGAAATGCACTTGCAAGAAGTTTGAATCTATGTGTATCTTATGTGCACATTGTCTACTAGTTTTTGCTTCTAATAAGGTTAGAGAGATCCCCGCAAAATATATTTGGAAGAGATGGACCAAAGATGTGAGGAAAAGAATAAAAGATTTGCCAAGTAAGAGTTGTTCTAGCAATGGAAACTCAGAATCATCTGAGATTGTTTACACTAATAGTGTGATGAAGACTTGTTATAATCTTGTTTATCTTAGAAATCTAATACTGTAGCAAATCTAATATAGAGTCTCGAAAAATATTTCAAAGACATCTCGAAAATGCTTCAGATGAATTGGGTGACTATCTAGGAAAATTGGACAACACTACTGTTCATCTTTTAGCAAAAAATGGTAAGAAAAATATAGAAGACAAGGTATTGGATCCTCTCTATGTAAGAGCACCAGGTGTTCGCAAAGAGCGTATTCAATTTTTTTGGGAGAAATTCAAAAAGAAGAAAACAAATCAACCGACTCATGGGAGAACTAGTATGTATTAGTAAGTATTCATTTGGTAATATATTTTTGTAATAATCTAATTGGTTTTGTTTGATTATAGTGAAATCTCAAAAAGTTGATGCACCGCCAATAAAAATTTGTTTGAGAACAATGTATACACTCCTCATCAAGCAACACCGCCTATATCAGAAGTCAATTGGTAAGTTAGTTTTCTTTTATTCTTTTTTCATATAAATTTCTTATGTTAAAAACTTGTTCCATATTATTAATTTATCTTGGATTTGTCTTTTTTTAAGGATACTGCTTTTGACTTGGATTTGGATGATTCAAATGTATCATTTATCATTTTTAACCTTGTTACAAAGTGTTGAGAATACTAGATAGGTACTCTCACAACGTTAGGGATAATACAATTATGATTAGTATATTTGATTTTTTTTTATTCTAATTATTTCTTATTTGTGTAGCAATCGTCTGCAAGTACATGGAGATCAGGACGAAACTACAATTGAAGTGTCATATGTTCACGGAGAATGATGAGATACTATGATTTTGAGGCATTTGGGCAGGAGAAGCTAGTCCTTTGATTTTTAGATAGTACTATATTTATACACATTCGTAAAAGATCCTTAATTTCTTTTTTTGGGTAGTAAAAATTATTTAGAAAATTTTTGATTGCTTCGTTGGTTAAAGCAACCGGTAACATAATCAAAATTGTACTTGATTTATTTTTATGCTTGTTGAATTTGTGATGAAGATGTACCTTAAGCTTTTTATTTGGAAAAATTCTCGACTAAAATAATTTTATCCTTATATCTACTAGTTGCACACAAATTTTTCATTACCGAAATCTTCTTTGTTATTGCATATTTCTAATTATTATATTTAGGCAGAGCATTTGTCATCTATCACATCCATACTCTCTTAACTAAGTGATTCCAGTGAGGAAACCAAATACACGCCTCGATTAGTTTCCAAAATCTCTATGTGTTAAAGGTAGCTATGGTTTTCTTGCTGGTTCATGGTTCTAAAATTTGCGGAACAATATTTAGATATTGCTTTGTTTAAGTGTTTTGTAGCCGAGGAAAGATGTTGGCAACTTGGCATTTCCCCAGTAGGAACGCAAGGAGCCTTCAGGCTTCCTGGAATAAGAATCATGTATGAAGAACAACAATATTTTGTTTATGTATTGTGGGTGTACCATTGAAAAGAAATATAGTCAATCTAAAAGTAACCAAAAAAAAAAAAAAATACAGTCAATCTACTTATCGTTAAGAAGATAAAAGAAATAGTGTGAGAATATTTTTATGTTATTAATTTAGATCATGTGCAAAATATTTTATTAACTATGGTTGAGTAGTAATATTTATAATTAAATAGTGTGATAAGTGTCATTTATTTATTAGTTGGGTGTATACACCCGGTGCGGGTAGGTGTTTTCAGACCAAGGCGTGCGACTAAAGCTTGATAAGATGAAAAGCATGGTTATGGCCCATGATACAGAACGCAATTTGGTAAAACTTTTTTATTTTAAATGGCAAGCACT
Source organism: Lycium ferocissimum (assembly GCF_029784015.1). NCBI lineage: Eukaryota > Viridiplantae > Streptophyta > Magnoliopsida > Solanales > Solanaceae > Lycium > Lycium ferocissimum. The sequence continues at coordinate 25,571,996 of NC_081347.1, read as the reverse complement.
ACGCCTTAGAGGAATTAGGTGCAGGTTAATGTCTCCAGTGAAAGATAGAGGCATATTTAGGATTTGAACTTTTGTGTTTAAAGTTTGGAATTATATCATAATAATAATATATATATATATATATATATATATATATATATATATATATATATATCATACACTAAGATCTAAGCAAACACAACGTATACATATATATATATATATATCATACACTAAGATCTAAGCAAACACAACGTATACACTTCTTTTCTTTGAGAGGAATTAGGTGCAGGTTAATGTCTCCAGTGAAAGATAGAGGCATATTTAAGATTTGAACTTTTGTGTTTAAAGTTTGGAATTATATCATAATTAATAAAATAGCCCATACACTTCTTTTCTTTCGGAGTGGACACTAATCACTATACACTCGAGGCATACAATGACGTGATTGTTGGGCAGATTGACTCTATAGCAGTCACGCATGTATGACTAGTATTAATTGGGCAATTCCCAGAATTGCCCTTCTTTTGGGGTGGTCTTTAAATTTTGCCCCTCATATTTGAAATCTTTAAATATTGCCCTTCGGCTAAAACCCATAGGTTCAGGTTTAACCCACGCGCGCCAAAATTTTAAAAAAAATTCGCAAGGCTAGTTTAAATTTCGCCATGCCCCCAACGGCATTGTGAAGGAATTAGAAGTTATGTCTGGTACACGCATGCATGCCTTGTGGGCAGACTTGGCATAAGTATGCCGGGTCCGGCATAACTTTAATAATTCCTTCACAAGTTTATGTCGGATCCGGCATAAAAGTTTGCCCATTAAAAGTATGCCCCCACCTACATAACTTTGTGAAGGAATTACCAAAGTTATGCCGGACCCGGCATACTTATGCCTTATGGGCACGAGATGGCAGTATGCATGGGTCCATATAACTTTGATAATTCCTTCACAAAGTTATCCGGTTAAAAACAAAAGTTTGCCCATTAAAAGTATGCCCCCACCGGCATAACTTTGTGAAGGAATTATCAAAGTTATGGGACTTATGATACTTATGCCAAGTCTGCATTTATATAAGGCATGGCATAAAATTTGTAATTCCTTAACAAAAGTACGGTCCGCATACACGCGACCCAAACCTTGTCTTGCGATTTTTTTTTAATTTATGCTTCGAGCGGGGTTCGAACTCAGAACCTCATGATTTCGGCGCGAAAGCTCAAAGTTGCAATGCGAAGGGAAAAAATTAAAGACGAGCAATATGAGAGGCATAATTTAAAGACCACAAATATGAGGGGCAAAATTTAAAGACCACCCCAAAAGAAGGGCACTCCGCACAAAAAAATGGTATTAATTTCGAAGCTTTTTAAAAAGTTACTCCCTCTTCCATATTAGTTATTTTGTTTCGCATTTTGAGAGCCAAGTTGACTAATCTTTAGAGTTACATTGAATTAAATTAATTCAATATTTTAAAATTATAATTTAGATATTCAAAAGGTATACGACAAGTATTTCGAGTTGCAATTCTTCTCATCTTAATATGGTGAATATCTCAAAATGTTGGCTAAAATTTATATAGTTTGACTTTTGAGGAAAAAAAAAATGGATAAGTAATTTGGGACGGAGGGAGTAGTAAACTTTCTAATTAAGTTTTCACGATACTCCTTCCGTCTCATATTAGTTGTCCACACTAATAAAAATATTTATTCCAAAATACTTGTCAATTTATAAAATCAAGATAGAAGTAATTAGTTTTTTTTAATTTTGACCTTAACATTTATTATTTTTAAAAGTAAATCAATATTGATTAGAGTGTAATTTATTGGAGAGATAAGAAAAATATAGTAAAAATATGCTTTTATTTATGATTTTCTAAATAACGTGTAAAAAGAAAAGTGCATAAATAATAGGGGACGGAGGGAGTAATCGAAACAAGGGAAGAAATTTTTGGTAAATTCGCCCGGTGAAAAGTGGCGGATTCCTCTTCACTGAATAGTATCAAGATTGGAGAAGAAAAGAAAAAGTACACCAAGTACCTTGAAGCAGAAATTTATATTTTATAATATTCACTAATTAAATATATAGGAGTATAGTGATTCAATTATCTGAGACGCAAAATTCATCACGACTTATAACCTGTTTGACCAAGTTTATTTTTCCCCCAAAAATAATTATTTAAAAAAAATGAGGTGTTTGGCTAAGCTTTTGGGAGAAAATAAGTGCTTTTGGGGAGTATAAACATTTATCAAGGTTAAAAAAAAGTTTTTTTTGCCCAAAAGCACTTTTTTGAAAAGTACTTTTGAGAAAAATCAAAGCAAGACTTTTTAAAAATTTGGCTAAATACTAATAACTTCTTTAAAAGTACTTTTTTAATTAATTAGCTAAACACAAATCAAGTTAAAAGTGATTTTTGAATTTTTTTTTTTTTTAAAAAGAAATTTTAAAAGTTGCAACAAATGTACCAGGAAGTTTTGAGTCACCTCGAAGCCAAAAAAGACACCAAATATTGGGAACAAATAGTGACACAGACGAAATGCATGCAGAGATGGGAAAAGATTTAGTTACAGGTGGCTAAGCTGTCACCTAAGCGCTCCAGCACAACAGCGCCGCAAAACTTCGTTGCCTTGTTGTCCAACTTGTTACCACAAATTCCTGGGGACGTCGAAGATAGTCCTCAAGGACGATAAATTTAACAAATACGAAAAAGAAAATCATATCAGCTCTTTTGAATTTTGTATGCAATCTAATACTCTATTCCGACAGAGATCAACTTTAGAATTGTAGATAGTAATATATTATTAGCTACGGCTAGTGATGACAAATAGATGAGTTAAAAGTGAATTGAACAAAAATAGATAAAAATTACCCAACTTGTCCATAGTTTATGAACTTATGCGGGTTTAAAATGATTAGGTCTCCGAAGTATTCCATTTTGGATAAGTAATTTCGCTTCAAATGTTATAATCTTATTTGCCGCCTTAGTTTCTAGTTCCTCTTTCTCCCGTTATTTAACCATCTTCTTTCCTAATTTATCTTTTAGGCGAGGCCAAGATAACATACAATTGAGTGTAAATTATGGAACCCTATCCTAGTCTAATTGTAATAGTTTTATTTATGATGAAATTATAATTTTGATAATATAGGATGTGTAGTCCTATTAGAATAGGGTTACCTTATTAGATTAGGAGAAGGAAGATCTTACATCCATATAAGGTGGTCATTGTGATGAATACAAAGTAGAAAGAATCTTCTCATTGTTCTTGTCTCTCTAAATTCTCGTGCCTGTCTCAATTTTAACATGATATTAGAGTCAGGTTAGAAAGAACACAAAAACTCTAAAACAATGGCAGGTGACGATAAAGAAACCGGCGATGACAGCAAAGGAATCGCCGGTGAAGAAAATAAAACCCAAAGAAAAACAATCGTGAAGAAAATAAAACCCAAAGAAAAACAATCTCTCCCTATGACATTGCATCGAATCATAACCCTGGAATTGTGATGACACAAGTCCAATTGAAGGGTGAGAACTATGAAGAATGGGCTAGATCAATGAGGACAACCCTAAGAGCAAGTCGTCTACGGTACAATCAAGAAACCGCATGAAGAGTCACCGGACTTGAAAGATTGGTGGATTATAAACTCATTTGGTGTCGTGGATTCGCAACACCATAGAACCAACACTTCGCTCAATGATTTCACATAAAGAGGAAACAGAAACATTATGGACGAGCATCCGAGAGCGGCTCGTCGTTATTAACGGCCCTTGGATGCAACAACTAAAGGCGGAACTTGCGGAGTGCAAGCAGAAGGGAAGGACCATAGTGCATTACTATGGAAAACTCAATAAGCTATGGGAGCAATTGACGAATTACGAACAGATTCCAACTTGTACATGCGAAAAGTGTACGTACAATCTAGGAACGGTCCTAGAAGTTGAAAGAGAAGAAGAAAAACTGCATCTTTTCCTTATGGGATTGGATGAGACAACGTATGGTTCAGTGAGGCCGAACATATTGGCCCAAGAACCGTTGCCATCATTGAACAAGATCTATTCGAAGCTGGTGCAAGAAAACGTGTGAGAGGTGTCCCACGAAAAACGGAGAACCGAAGTGAAATCATGGCTTTTGTCGTACAAGGAAGAAACCCTTACCGTGACCAAGGTAAAAGAAAAAATTATGGTGCATTCTGCACACATTGCAAGAGATTCGGACATGTTGTGAACAAATGTTTTCGACTCATTAGTTATCAGGATTAGTGGCCAGGAAATCAAAAAAGAGACGAGAAAATCAGAGGAAGAAAATGAGGACAGAAACAACAACAGAGGGGTGGACATGGATCCGGTCGTTGAAGAGGCAACGACTGGGCTAACACCGTGGTTGTCAAAGAAGGAACTCAGGCGGGGACACGACCCATGAACACATGCGGAACAAGAACTCACAATTTGAGCAGCGACATCTGGAAGACTGTGATCCACGTGTTGAATTCCCAAGGAATAAACTCGAATGGAAAGATAGATAGTCATACCGAAAACTCATCCTAGATTATTGACTCCGGAGCTACCAATCATGTGACAGGTAATCCAAAGGAACTGAGCGATCAACGGGACATTCCTAAGTGTCCAATTGGGCTTCCGGATAGAAGTAGCTCGGTGGCCACAAGAGAAGGAACAACCAGGCTACATAATAGGATATGGTTGAAGGATGTCCTTTACGTTCCAGATTTAACATGCAATTTAACTTATGTGTCATAACTTGTTGATCATTTTAGATTGTGATGTAAAATTTAACAAATTATGTGTGCTATACAGGACCCCCACCACGAGGAAGCTTCTTGGAACGGGTGAGCGTCGAGGTGGACTTTACTATTTCCTGAATGTGCTGCAGATACGAGCTATGAAGGCGGATGCCACGACCCAAATCACGAATCACGCGAGCACCTACCCATTCCTACCTGTTAGGCGAACCCATCCCTTAGTCAACCGTACAAAACAACATAATAAAGAAAATAAGAAGAAATAGTAGTCTAAAATCATAGATAAATAATCATGCAGAGTCTACAGCATACAACCCCCGAATCTGATCTGAATAGTATAAGAGCATCTAAGTATAAATGTCTAGAAAATACAAGTCCAAAAATAAACATATGTCTTAGTGGGAAAAATAAAGACAAAGGATAGAGGAGTCTTCGGGCAGTGGATCTATCATATGCTCACCCTGGACACTCGTAAAGCCTAGCCTAGGGATCACTCTCGAGGGGTAGAAGTGGAGCCTGTCACGAACTTTGCATTTATAAAAAGAGTACAGCAAGGTAGTATCAGTACATACACCATGTACCGGTAGGTAACATAGGCTGACAACAGTTACATAACATATATAAAGAAAGAAACTGAAAGATAGGCATGCGAGCAATCAAGTACAATCACAATACAGTCCAAGAATGAATAACACACGTGATAGGAATACCAAGGAAAAATCCATGTAACATATGAATGAAGTAATGAGTGCCTATGCAATGCAATGATATGCACTGGCCGACTATCTGTCTCCATACACACATGCTACAGTCGGATAACCTCCATGTCTCGATAGTCATGACCCATGGGGGACCCGCGAATTCCATGGACTAGTCACCCCGCACAAAGCCCAGAGATGACTTCCACAACACGCCTACTTCGCACACAACCCAGAGGTGGCTTCCATGTCACTAGCCATTCCGCACACAACCCAGAGATGGCTACTATATCATATCTGTCCATAATCGCGGATGTTTCCTTCTTACTTATCATCATCAGTACCAATCACAGTTCATATCAATGCATCATGTAAAATGAGTGTGAATGCAATGCATAATATCAATCTCAAGTGTAATCATATCAAATCTCAATCGTGCCTCTGCATGAGCACACATCACAATATCAATACCAAATCAAGTTCTTTCCTTTATCAATGATAATGCCAAAATAAGTGAGAGATGAACGTATCACAATCACAACATGACAACTAAGTAATAAGTCCAATACCACACACATGGAAACAAGCCAAATCACAACAATGAGGCGACAAGCCCACAAAGTCAACAACAATACCAACCTAAGAATATCTATCTCCACTTCATACCCGAAGGCTTAACATGATTTCTCCATCAATAACTAAATCTACATATGCTTCGCTAATTGGATTCTAACAAAAAAGGTAAGTTATAACCTACCTTGCTGCCGAGCTGGTGCCACGAACAATCAGATCTCAGCATTGCCTGTCCGAAGAGCCTCCAAGTACTCAAAGTCTAGCCTTTATCCAAATCTAAGTTAGAAACGGGAACCAACGGTACTCATATTGCTATACATTTATTCGAATCAACTAAGAAAAATAAGAAAATCGGGCCCACAAGGGTAAAATGGGTATTTCAAAGATGGAATTGGTAACCCAACGTCCTAGAAGTTCAATTCTACTCTCCAATTATCAATTTAGCTCAAGTATTGATCAATTTCATTATTCAAGCAAAAGCCCCCAAATTAGGCATAAACCCTAGCTTTTCCTTATTCAATCTCTTTAACTCAAATGTAAGATTCAATCCTATTGGTTACTAATTAATGAAATTACATGCATAGATCAGACAAATCCATTAATTAATCTCACATTTGAAGCCTAAAATCAAATAACAAAATTAAGGTTGAGACTTATCTTCTTTAACTAGCTTTCTAGATTTCCACCATAGATTCAAGCTTAGGAAAGGTAAATAATGGATAACAATGAGGAAGAGACTTAAAAGAAGTTAATCCACTTAGAAACACTTCAAATAGCCCTCGAGACACTTTGGAGAATTAATTTTGGGAATGCAATGAAAGGTTTAACTTAGGTATTTAATGAAACTGGAACAGCGTCTTCCGCTCCAGCGGAAGAAGTCCTGCTGCCGCGCATTCTTCTCAGTAGAATACCATCCGCTGGGGCGGATTTCTATAAGATCCACCATTTCCGCGCCGGTGGACCAAGCCTCGCCGAGGCGGGTCCGCTGGGGTGAGACATCAGAAACCAGTAATTTATGGTTTTCCACCAAATTCTTCCCAAATCCCGACAATCACCCAAGACCTCCTAGATACAAAATGGATATGCAAACGTACAAAAAAATACGCTACAGACTCACTCACGGTCACGGAGTTCCCATCAAAGGTCTATCTGACCGGGTCAACCCCCAATGGCCAAAAATTAACTTTCCAACCCAAAGCTCAAAATACTCCCGAGTGCCTCGGGAACTAAATTGAATATCCCACCAAGTCATAATCGACCCTCCAGACCTCACGAAATCGACGGATTTCCAAAAAAGGTCCGTTTATCTAAAAGTCAACTATCGATCAACAGTTTTTTACTTTAAGGTTCTAATTCTCAAAAATTATTATAAAAATCGCCCGATTACCTCAGGAACCATGTCCCCAACCCCGCGGGTCAAAATCATACTAACAAGGCTTGAGAAAGGGTCAATAGCGATAAATGGGTCAAAAGCACTATAACGACCAAACGGGTCGTTACAACGGAGGCAGTTGATTGGTTCGATCTTTGGCACAAACGGTTAGGTCATCCTTTAGCAAAATAGCGAAGTCCATTACACTATTATGCCTAAAGGAGATTAGTATTGGATCAGATAAAGAATGTGATATATGTCAAAGGACAAAGCAAACAAGAAGTGCTTGTCCCTTAAGTGATAATATAGCTTAGGATATCTTTGAAATGATTCATTGTGATTTATGGGGACCGTATAGAACCCACTTTTCTTGCGGTTCTTTATATTTTTAATTGCTGTGGATGATCGTTCATAAGACATGTGGATTTTTCTGTTCGTCGTCAAGAAAGAAGTGTCCCAAACCCTGAAGAATTTCTTTGCCTTGATAAATAGGCAGTTTGGTAAAAGGGTGAATATTGTTAGAAGTGATAACGGAACTGAGTTCAAATGTATGAAGACTTATTGTTAGAAGTGATAACGGAACTGAGTTCAGATATATGAAAACTTACTTCTTCGAACATGGAATTATTTTTCAAACATCTTGCATATGGACACCACAACAGAATGCGAGAGTCGAAAGAAAACACCTTCACATTATTAATGTGGCGCGAGCATTGAGATTTAAGGGTCATCTTCCGATAAAATTCTGGGGAGAATGTGTTTTGGCTACGGGGTACTTGATCAATAGAACACCATTTTCGGTTTTGAATGGGAAAACCCCCTATGAAATTTTATACGGGGAGGCACCCTGTATGATTATCTAAGGGTGATAGGGTCACTATGCTATACACACACAAAAGGAAGAATGAGGGACAAGTTTGAGAGTTGGAGTTGTAGGTGTGTCTTCTTGGGATACCTCTACGGAAAGAAGGGTTGGAGATTGTATGAGTTAAAGAACGATGAATATTTAGTCTCAATAGATATGGACTTCTACTAGACTAAGTTCCCCTTTGCTGTAGGATCAAGTAACTTGGTCGACAACATAGAAGTGATTCTGGACGAAACAGAGCGAGAAAGAAACCAACACAACTTCGAAGAAGATCAGACTGATAATGTAGGTACGAACGAAAATCGGGCGGACGAAGTAAGGACACCAGATACCGAACCTATGGATCAACTAGAATTAGATCGGACAGATGCCGGTCCAAATAGAGAAAACGCAGAGAAAGTACAAACGGAAGGTGTCCGGGCCAACGAAGTTCCACTGGAAGAATAATTAGGTCGGGGTAAACTTCAGAAGCATGAATTCGGTTGCGCGACTAGATCACTGAAACATTCCAGAAATAAACGTCTATCAATGCGTTCGCCCGATCCTCAGCAACCCTCAGGTGCGCCTTACCCTTTAGCTCACTGTATATCTTGTGATAATTTTTCTTCGCAACACTAAAGCTTCCTTATAGCAATCATCACAAGAATCGAGCCAAAAAACTTCTCGGAGGCAATGAGAAAGGAATATTGGAGAAAAGCCATACAGCAAGATATCTAAGCATTGGAGGACAATGAAACGTGGATATTAGAAATATTGCCACCGGATAAGAAAGCGCTCGGATGTCGATGCGTCTACAAGTTCAAGTACAACTCTGATGGCACGATCGAGCAATAGATCGGTTGGTCATTTTTAGGAATATACAGGAAGAAGGAACTGAATATAATAAAACGTTTGCTCCAGTTGCTAAGGTAGTAACCGTTCGGAGCTTCCTAATAGTTGCGGCCGCACAAAATTGGGAGTTGTATCAGATGGATGTTCATAATGCTTTCTTGCATAGTGACCTTACGGAGGAAGTTTATATGAAATTGCCACATGGATTTCGTGTTCCTGGTCCGATCCAAGTATGTCGACTTCGAAAATCTTTGTATGGTTTGAAACAAGCCCCACAGTGATGGTTTGCGAAATTAACAAGTGCTTTGATGAAATATGCGTTCAAACAGTCGTACTTGCATTATTTTCTCTTCACGATGCACTGAGGAGGTAACGTCTTAGCGTATGTGGATGACTTGATTATCTCCGGAAATGACCATAGTTGCATTGAATGATTCAAAGACTATTTGGGTGCCTATTTCATATGAAGGATTTAGACCTTCTAAAGTATTTTCTGGGAGTTGAAGTTGCACGTGGACCAACTAGGTTATTTCTCTTTCAATGGATATATGCCTTGGATATAATCTCTAAGTTCGAATTACTGGGAGCTAAACTAATCAATACTCCTTTGAAATAGAATCACCATTTAACATTAGCCGAAGGAGCTAATTTGGAAGATGCGGAACATTACCGACGCCGGTCGTTGAGGATTGATATACCTCGCTACACGACCCGAGCTTGTCATATCGTTGCATGTTCTCCCAATTCATATAGCAATCGGCGAAGCACGTCGAACGCGGTCGCGCGGTACGCTATCACAATAACTCGTGGCATATGAG
>NC_081347.1:25526843-25562011 GCF_029784015.1 Lycium ferocissimum | reverse complement strand
TTTGTCCTTATTCAAATACATTTTCCCAAAGACCCATTTTTTTTACAAATAATGGGGGCCCCCCCCCGGACGAACAGGCTTTTAACCCCTTAAGCAAATTCTTCAATTGCTCCTTCAATTCCCTCAATTCTGCAGAAGCCATTCTATACGGCGGAATAGATATTGGCTTAGTATCCGGTAGCACATTAATAACAAAGTTAATCTCCCGTTTTGGTAGAAGACCTAGAAGCTCGTCCGGGAATACATCTGGAAACTCATTTACTACTGGAATAGATTGAAGAGTTGGTGGATTTGCCTCCGTATCCTGAACTCGAAGTAGATGATAAATACATCCCTTAATAATCATCTTTCTTGCCTTGAGATAGGAAATAAACCTACCTCTCGGCGATGCTTTATTACCCTTCCATTCTAATGGTGGCTCTCTTGGAAACTGGAAACGAACCATCTTCGTTCTACAATCGACATTTGCATAACAAGAAGCCAACCAATCCATCCCATAATGACATCAAAATCTACCATATTTAGCTCAATCAGATCTGCCTTAGTACGACGATCACAGACTATAACCACACAATTTCTATATATCCAACTAGCTATCACTGGGTCACTAACGGGTGTAGACACTTCAAAAGGTATAATTGACTCAGGTTTCACCCCAAATCGACCGACAACATAAGGAGTAACATATGAAAATGTAGAACCTGGATCAATCAATACATAAACGTCATGAGAAGATACTGATAATGTACCTGTGATAACATCGGGGGAAGACTCAAGATCCTGTCGTCGTCCGGCGTATGGATACGATGCGAGGACCACCGAATCGTACGCTCCTCTGCCACCCTTTACCACTGTTCGCCGGTGTCCGTGAGCTTTGCCCCGGAGGGCGTACATATGACGGGGACACCGCCTTAACGACCCCCGCGGGCCGAACCATACTTCTACCATCTTGAAATGGACACTCACGCATAATATGGCCTGGCTAAACACAAGTATACCAAACGTCTAAACCTAATCGGCATTGTCCCCAATGTAGCTTACCACACTGAGTGCATCATGGTAAAGGCGGCCTCATCTGGCCTGAATCACCCCTATATTGAGAACCCGAAGCTTTGAAACTCTGACCCGGTCCAGAGTAAATAGGATGATCAAATCTCTGGCCAGCAAATCGTGGAGGTGCACTAACCGCTGAATGGCCTGAGTCCCTCAAATACTGCTGCCTCTAACCTCGTTTAAAATCACTACCTGGACCTGAGGATCTAGTTCTCTTACTATAACCCCTATCGTGCTCACGCTTACTCCTCCACTGTTGCTGCCACTCTTCCAAATTCTGGGCATGTCCTGAATACGAGAAATATCCATACCTTTCTGAAGTGAGGCCGTCAAACAATCATCAATCAAATGTGGCCCCAAACCATTCATAAACCGGTGTATGTGATCTCCCATATCAGCTACCATGGCTGGAGCATACCTGGCCAAAGAATTAAAACGAAGGCTATACTCTAGGGCACTCATATTCCCTTGTCTAAGATTCAAGAACCTATCAGCTCTGGCCCGTCGAACCTCTGGCGGCAAATAGTATTAGAGGAAAGCATCTACAAACTCTTGCCATATCGGTGGAGCTACGTTAACTCCTCTAGAAGACATCCAAACAGCATACCAATGAACCACAACATGCTGTAATCTATAGGAGGCCAACTCTACCGACTCAACATCCGAAGCATGTATTACCCGCAATGTTCTCAATATTCCATCTATGAAATACTGTGATCCTCATCCAATTTTGACCAAAGAATTTTGGAGGGTTCAAACCTTCTTCTGAAATCTGTTACTCGCACTAACAAACTCTATCACCATGACCCGTACCTTGTCAGCCGGGCACAGTGGTGACTAGCCGGGCGCGCAAATGGATGGCCTTTCATCTTTCCTCGCCGAGGCATACCGAAAATTTGGAGGAACTCGGGGTGTTGGGAGTATGAGAGGACCAAGATGGAACCTCATTCTGAGACTCGTCTTCCTCTATATCTATTGGCGGTACCCGCTCAGTCCTCCTACCTGCCACTGTTTTGCCTTTCTGGGCTGTTGTAGCTTTTCTTTTCACAGGCATCGCTGAAAACATAATGCACGATTAAGAAAGGGAAAATTCTCATATCATGGCTCTATCGCATGATTTATGATGAAGAAGAAAGGTCAATATCCATGATGAAATGGCTAACAGAATGGTGCAAGGACGACGATAAGGAGCCGAAGAAGAATAGAGGTTAGTTTAAGTCTTAATTAGTCACCGGTATAAGAGATCCAAGGACTTAAGGAGGGAAGCATATTCGTATTGGAAGGAAATTACGATTAAGTAAGATTTTATCTTAGTCCCATGTTTATGAGTTTATATTGTAATTATGTAAAGATCTGAGGAGAGGAATTTGGAGGAAATTTTCAAATATGAATTTGATAATATTCTGAGTTGTAAATTAGCTTGAGCTGGGATTATTAGTATGTTACGAGTATAATTCTACTACGAGGGATAATAATAATAATGATGAGGACGTATTATATGCACGTATATGAGGGATTGTGTTGAGGTTGTTGTTGTGAATCGATTATGAAAGGATGTCGGGATGGACAATCTGAAGTAAAATAATCACTGAGAATAATAAGTCATCAGCTAGGAAATGCTATTGCAAATCATCGGGGCGCTACCATAGGTGGAACTATGAGGATATTGTGATGAATTAAAGGGGGTCCAACCAAGGAATTAAAGGAGATGATATGGAATGTATATGTTGGCGACTAGTACAAAAGGGGATAATCTAAAATAGCACCAAAGAAGCAAGCAAGGAAGGGTGCCATATTTGAACAAGAGAGTTTGTCCACTAGTAGAGAAATAAGAAGCAAGGCAAAAGAGTTCAACAATTAAGAATATTCGCAAGATCATCAGAGAGCCGTAGCGATCATCAGCCGAGACCACCTTAATGAGAACAAGACGATAGCTGGATATCAGTTGACCACTGGTTACATACATGAGGACACGAGGATATGAAATTAATAGGTGAGTTTGACAGAGAGTTAAGGGACTATGAAAGAAGACTAATGATCCCATAGTATAAGATCATGGAGATCAACAACTAAAGAAGGACAACCATTTCAAGAAAAAATGATAGCATCGTAAGCTCACAAGCTACAACATTTGAGGACGAATGTTTCTAAAGGGGGGGGGGGGGATGTTAGACCTTGCCCTTTAAGAGCATTATCATGTCACGTACTTCACCGTATTAATGGAGTATCGGAGACGTCCCATGACATTTGGGAGGTACAAGCCATGGGAAGTACGTAACAATAAAGCACAGGATGAATTACGATCTCATAAGTCGTAACTGAAAAGGACAACCTTGGAACCAAAGGACATGACCATTATCAAGTATGATTAATGATAAATATCATGTATGGAGAGTTTCGGAAGCTTCCAGGACCAAGCAATCGAAAGAAATAAGTTTGTCGAAAATTTAAAAAAAAGTTGGCAGAATTTTGGACAGAATTTTGGGTCAACGTATATCTCCAGGTATATTAGGAGTTTTAAAGTGTTTCAAAATCCTAAAATGAATTTCGTCGAGTCTAGTTTCCAACGAAACAAATCGCTCATCAAAATAACATCGGAGTAAGGAGTTATGGCCATTTTAAGATAACCCTCCAAACTGCCAAATGGCTTCCGTGGGTCCCACTTGGAAAAGTCGGTTCCACCGACTTTCAAGGGGTATAAAAACCCCAACAACCTCATTTTTTCAGCATTTTTTACACTCCCATGAGTTCTAGAAATCTCCTAACACATCCCCCAAACATTTATAGCCCATTAAATCAAGAATTTAACAAGATTACACCAAACTTGTCCATGAAAGGTGATTGTTCTTGCTTCTACTTGATGTTGTGGTGAGTTTGGTCATGAAGAAAGTTGGTGTGGCTAAATTTCTTCAAGTATAAGGTATGTTCTTCATCCTATCTCTTATGTTGAGTTGGTTTGAAGGTTTAGCAAGTCTTAAAAGTGAAAATAGTTATGGAGGAAAGGTCATAAAGTGTTGTGTTGTAGTTGTTGTGTTTATGGACTGCTTTGAGCATGTTGTGGCCATGTGGTTGGGCTGATTTACATGTATATGGATGGTATCTAATGTTGTTGGTGTGTTGATGAGATTATGCTCCTTGATTGGGAAGAAAGAAAGTGTATATTGTTGTTGCATGTTGAAAAACATCATATGGGATGTTTTATGGAATATTTTGGTATTAATGATGATGTTGTTGATATTAGTACTGCTATTGTTGTTTTTTTGTTGGTATTGTGATTTCGGGCTAGGGATATAAACAGGGGAGATGTTGCCCGAATTTCGGCAGATTTTAAAAGGAATTAATTTGAGGGCTTAAGACAAGCATATGACGACAAGCCTAACAATAATATGAATTCTCTTGAATGTAGATTTACGAGCTTAGGAGGATAAGCGTTAAATAGTTAAAGTTAAGGCGACCGAAAAGGTATGTTAAGGCTAGTCCCTTTCTTTATAAGGGCATGATTCTTTCTTTATGAATCCACACATGTTTTCCATAACATTCTTATTCTCAAAAGTTAGAAGTTCATGATTCTTAAAAGCTTCTTATGATACTCCATATAAGATGTTTTCTATGATGAACATGATGATGATGATTCCATTTCTAGATATTCCAAAGCTTATGATTTTAATGCTATTATGAGATTATTGAGCTTATTTCATGATTTCCTTGATTTTATCCATTGTTGTTGATCTGACCTCATAATACTTGTTCCTTCGAGGTGAGATATAACGATGATGATAATTCCATTTCTAATGCTATCCAAGTTCATCGTTCTTAATACTCTCATGACACTATTGATCTCATCTTACGATAGTTGATCCTCTAAGAAAAGATGTAGTGATAATGATAATGATGATGATGATGTGCTTTTATTTATGTACTCTTATGTATGTATATATATAGTCATGCGTGATCGAGTCCCGAAAGGGGCGGGTACAGATACTATCGAGTCTCCAAAGGGGTGGTACGGATACTACCAAGTCCCGAAAAGGCCGGGTACGGATACCACCGAGTCCCCAAAGGGCCGAGTACGGATAATACCGAGCCTATATGGCCAGGTACGATGTTGTATTGTATTTTAAGTTATTGCATGTGTAAGCATGTGGATGTAAGAAGTATTTCTTCTAGAAAAAAGGTAAATGAGTATGACGAATGTTTTAAAAGGTATTATGAGATATAAATGGTTCTTTTATCTTAAGCTATTCTTCGTGCTTTAATCATGTTATTATTCATGCCTTACACACTCAGTGCACTATTCGTACTGACGTCCTTTCTTGTAGACGCTGCGTTCATGCCCGCAGGTAGACAGGTAGGTGGACTTGATCCGTAGGTGCTTTATCAGCGGGTTCTCAGGAGCACTCCACTTATTTCAGAGCTGCTGTCTATTTGATATTGGTCCTGATGGTCACAGTAGAGGCTCGTAGTCATGTGTGTACTGTTAGATGTTTCATAACCCTACTGGTTCATATTGTTGTATAATATTTTAGTAGCCTTGTCGACTGGTGACGATGGGCATAATTGTTGAAGATTATATAGAGATGTGTCATTATATTGTGGTATATATCCTTACAGATTATGATATCTATGAGCTATCTTTATGGTCCACCCATAAATGATTATGAGATATATGTTTAAAGGTGTTCGGTGTGTTAGCTCCGGGTGCCCGTCATGGCCCTCTAGTTGGGTTGTGACACTGCGGGCATGAACGCAAAGATCCACAAGCAAAAGGACGTAAGTACAAACAATGTACTGAATATGTAAGGCATGAATAGTAACATGATGGCAGCATGAAGATAGCATAAAATAAATAGAACAATTTGTGCCTCATAGTACCTCTTAAGACGACTGTCATACATACCTAACCTTTCTCTAAAGGAAAAATTCCATACATATACATATAATGATACCATACCCGGCCATATAGGCTCGGTGTCGTCTGTACCCGGCCATAATAAGACTCGGTGTTATCCGTACCTAGCCGTAACAGGGCTCGGTGTTGTCCGTACCCAACTGCAGTGGTGTGCACAATAGTTATCATACCCGACCGCATAGGCTCGGTGTCGGAAAATAGCTAAATATACATATATGGCATACATGAGGATCCAAAGGAAGCATTACAATTCTATCGGAGTGACATAAGGTCGGTGAACCTCCGATTACCATTATGGGATCATCATTATCACTATATCTTTCCTTAGAGGTCAACTATCATAAGATGAGATCAACGACGATAAACAAAATCAACAATATCATGAGAACTTTGAGAATCATGAGCTTCTACATTTCTAGGAAATAGGACATTATGGATATCATGGATGGGTTCACAATAAGGAAATCATGCCTTTAGAAAGAAAGGGTTAGCCTTAACATACCTTTACGTCTCCTTAATTACTTAACGTTCTCCTCCCAAGCTCACAAATCTACATTCAAGAGGATTCATGCTAAGGTTAAGTCTTGAAAACACTCTTAAGTTCAAACTAGTGTAACTAACGAGCTAGCGGAATTTGGGCAACACTTCCCCAATTTTATCGACTTCCACCAAATTACAAAACAACTCCCAATAACAATAACAACATCAATAGTTTCCATATTTAGGAAAAATATATGCAATTTGCACCTAAAACAATCCAAAACTTCATTTCAAATTTCATTCACAACCAACAACTCCAACACCATGTCCCATAGCCTTTTCTACCACAATTTCCTTCATCTTTATGACTTATTAATCTCCAAATCAACTCAACATAAGAAAGAAAGAGAGAACATACCTTAATCTTGAAGAAACCTAACTCCCCCAATCTTGTTTTGAACCAAAACCACGATAAAATTTAATTAAGAACAAAGATCATCATGACTGATGAGCTATCTTAGGGTTCCAAGGCTTGATTTTCACTTGAATTTGGCTTAAGAAGTGTATGGATGAGTGGAGAGTGTAGAGAGAACTTGAAGGGTCTAGAAAGGTCTGATTTTTGAGGAAAATAAATGATCCAAGTCGTGGGACTTTTATTTATATGAGAGAGAAAACTTTCCACTTCCTGCAGTTCGACGGCTGGGTCGATGGTTCGTCGACTCGCCACCGTCGACCTGCGGGAGCATTTGAATCTCTCAGAGTTTTTCGACGGGAAGGTCGATGACTCGTCGACCAGTAGACGGTCCGTCGACTTGACCGTCGAATTACTCTGCTGCAGAACTCAGATTTTTCTAGTTTCTTTCGCCTCCCAACTTCCGATATTTGCTGTACACAACTTAAACTCCCGCATATGTGGAATATTCATGTAGAATCTTATTATAACCTTGACAACATCCTTACTTACTAATTTCACGTCGGCTGTCTTATGGCGAAACTCAGTGTATCAAACGCGGGGTATAACAAAGTAGAAGTGTTTGTCATGTATACGACCAAGTCAACTAAATTTTACTTTTCGAAAATATAAACACAAAACAATTGAAATATAAAAGCAGATAACTAACAAATTTTATATTACCAAATCTATTCAAGCTTAATTAATTAAAATTGCATAAATAATGAGAGGATACTGAAATTTTGAAGGACTTAATGTTCTTTTACTCTAGGTACGCAGAAAATTCAAAAAGTAAAAAATCAACTTTATCAATCTGAAACAGTAAAATTGAATTGTTTTATGTAGTACAACTTTATGTCTAAATAATCTTAAAAAAATAGTAGTAGCGCGTCAAAACAAATTAATATTGAGTACAATTACTCAAATATAAGCTATTACAAGCTATAGAAACAAAAATTCAAGCCTGATTAATACTCTCAAGAAAATTCAGAAAATAGGGAATGAAAGAAACTCAAAACTTAAAACATAAAAAATTGTAGTCTCTTACAAGAAAATACTTGTTCAGAAAACAAAGAAGAGCAAGGTTACAAGATATTGTTGCACATAGGGTCACAACAGAGGAGATGAAGGTGGCATTAGGGAAACTAAACAATCTTGAGGGGGATACAGGAACTGAAATAGAGGCAAGCATGCTCAAAAAGATTCCAAGGGAAGCTGATATATCTCCAAAAGTGTTGACAAAAAGCCTTAAAAATCAAAAGAATCAGGAGAAACCAAAGAACCAGGAGAATCCACAAGCCAAAAGGCTCTTGCCAAAGAGATCTACTTCTACAAAATCCAAATGATGTTGAAAGCTTTAGTTTGGAATATTAGATCAGTGAATACACAACAGGCTTTTCAAAGACTCATCATGTTACAAAGACAATACAAGTATTTTATTATTGCTCTAATGGAACCTTTTCAAAACTGTAGACATCTTGAGAAGTATAAGAGAAAACTGGGAATGGCATCTGC
Source organism: Lycium ferocissimum (assembly GCF_029784015.1). Taxonomy (NCBI): domain Eukaryota; kingdom Viridiplantae; phylum Streptophyta; class Magnoliopsida; order Solanales; family Solanaceae; genus Lycium; species Lycium ferocissimum. The sequence continues at coordinate 25,553,603 of NC_081347.1, read as the reverse complement.
TATTGCAAATCAAAATGGGAAGATATGGGTTTTTGTAGATGAGGCAGTTCAGTGGGATATCATCATGAACACTAATCAACAAGTTACTTTGAGATTGAATCATCCAGATATTAGCAAAGACATTATAACCACTTTTGTCTATGCTAAATGTGATGATGGGGAGAGGCAAAGATTATGGGAGGATTTATACCATTTGGCAGGACGAATGAAGCTACCATGGATGGTTGGGGGAGATTTTAATGTTATTATTTCAGAGGAGGAAAAATTAGGGGGTTTTCCAGTTACTTTAAATGAGTGCAAAGACTTTGCTTTTTGTATCAATTCATGTGAACTTTTTGATCTGGGCTTTAAAGGAAGCCCATTTACATGGTGGAATGGCAGGGCAGCTGATGATTGCATTTTTAAAAGGTTGGACAGGATTCTAGCAAACCCTTCTTTTCAAGGAATTTTTCCTCAAATTGAGGTGGAACATCTTATAAATACAGGATCAGATCATGCTCCTTTGGTTCTATCTTGCGGAGAAAAAGTAACTAATGTTCTTAAACCCTTTAGGTTCTTGAATTTCTGGGTGAAGCATTCTTCTTTTGAAGAAGTAGTACAGGAGAATTGGAAGATAGATTTTGTTGGATCTCCTTATTTGGTTTTTAAGCAAAAACTTTAAAATCTTAAAGGAATTTTAACCACATGGAGCAGAGAAACCTATGGTGATATATTTCAACAGCTGGCCATCAGGGAGGAGGTTGTAAAGGTGAAGGAATAGTTATTTGAGGAGGACCCTAATATCACAAACAGGATCATCTTCAAAAGGCACAGGCAGAACTGAAAAACTACCTCAGCTTGGAAGAGCGATGGAAGCAAAAGGATGGTTTTTCTTGGTACACTAAAGGAGATAGAAATACCAAATTTTTCCATAATCATGTAAATGGGAAGAGGAGAAGATTGCAGATAAACAGAATTCTGGATAACAATGGCAACTGGTTGGAATCCAAGGAACTAATTTGTGCAGAAGCTGTTAAATTCTTTAAACATCATTTCTCACAAGAAGATGATGCAGATGTTAATTTATTACTGAATCATGTCCCCAGTATGATTTCACATGAGCGGAACATGACTTTATGCATATACCCAACAAAGGAAGAAGTAAAACAGGCAGTTTTTGAACTTAATGGGGATAGCACCAGTGGACCAGATGGGTTTACAGGAATTTTCTATCAGAAGTGCTAGGATATAGTTGGAGATGATGTTCATGCCATAGTCCTAGCTTTCTTTGATGGGGAAATACTACCAAAATCCTTCACTCACACCAACCTAGTTCTAATACCAAAGAAGCATACTGTTCAAAGTTTTTTAGACTTAAGACCTATTAGTCTGTCTAACTTTATTAACAAAGTGATTTCAAGGGTAGTTCATGATAGGTTGGAAAGTGTGTTGCCTACTTTGATTTCAGCAAACCAGTCAAGTTTTGTTAAAGGGAGAAGTATATTTGAAAACATTCTTCTCACCCAAGAAATAGTTTCAAATATCAGACTAAGAGGTAAGCCTGCTAATGTGGTCATAAAATTAGATATGGCTAAAGCATATGATAGGGTATCTTGGAAATATCTTATGCATGTTTTGAGAAAAATGGGGTTTGCTGAACGCTACATCAACATAATTTGGAGATTGGTTGCATATAACTGGTACACTGTTTTAGTTAATGGTTAGCCTACAGATTTTTTCCAATCAACTAGAGGAGTGAAGTAGGGGGATCCTCTATCTCCATCTCTGTTTCTTTTATCTGCTGAAGTGTTGTCAAGAGCCCTAAATTCTTTATTTGAAGACAGGAGTTACATAGGGTTTGGGATGCCTAAATGGACTAATCCTCTTAATCATCTAGCATATGCTGATGATACAATTATTTTTGCATCGGCAGACCCAGAATCTCTAAAGAGTATCATGGAGGTTTTTAGGAAATATGAGCAGTCATCTGGATAGCTCATTAACAAAGCCAAAAGTTCATATTATATGTATTCTAAGGTCAGCAATGAGCTAATCCAATCAGTGGGTACCATTACAGGCTTTGCCAAAGGTCAGTTTCCTTTTACCTATTTGGGTTGTCCCATCACTCATGCTAGGAAGAAGAAAATTTTCTTTTCTGATCTTATAAAGACGGTGAAAGGGAGAATATTGTCATGGAAAGGTAAGTTGTTATCATTTGGGGGAAAGGTTGTTTTGATCAAAAGTGTATTGCAAAGCCTGCCAATACACTTACTTTCAGTTTTGGCACCTCCAAAGTGTGTTTTAAATGAACTTCATAAAATATTTGCAAAGTATTTTTGGAGTATTAAGGAAGATGAAAAAAGTAAACATTGGTCTGCTTGGCAGAATATATGTTTACCAACTCAAGAAGGAGGATTGGGTTTCAAATCCCTGTTTAATATTTCAAATGCTCTATTTGCCAAATTGTGGTGGAGGTTTAGGACTACAAGCTCACTTTGGTCAAATTATATGTGGAACAAATACTGTAAAAAGGAAATCCCTACTTTGGTACAGTGGAAAGGGGGAACACAGGTGTGGAAGAAGATGCTTGAATTAAGGGAAGAAGTAGAACATGAAATTTGGTGGGAAATTAAAGCAGGATCAACAAATGTATGGTATGAGAATTGGATGAAACTGGGGGCATTAAATTATGTGGTTCCATCTGATTTTCCAATTAATGAAGAATTGGAGGAAGTGGCAGGATTAATTCAAGAAGGAAGATGGAAGGAAGAAGTGTTACAAGAAACTTTTCCAGTTGATATTGTGGATTTCATTAAATCAGATATCCATATTGAACAGTTACAGGGATACTGGGATAGGCCATGGTGGATGCCAACTACCACAGGAAAATTCACAATAAATAGTGCTTGGAATATGCTTAGGCATAGAGATACAAAGCAACATGATTACAAAAATTTGTGGATTACTGGGATTCCTTTTAAGTTATCATTTTTCCTGTGGAGATTATGGAAATTTAAACTTCCAATGATGATCAATTGAAAAGAATGAGAATACATGTGGCCTCTAGATGTTATTGTTGCTCTAATTCTCAGGAAGAAGAAACAATTCATCATCTTTTTGTGACAGGCAATTTTGCAAAGGAAGTATGGAACTTTTTCATGAATGCTGTAGGATTGCACGTAAATCTTATCCAAATACACCAAGTTATCAGAACATGGTGGGAAGCAGATTGTGGGAACAAGCTTAAGCCAATTCTTCAGGCAGTTCCCACTATGATAACTTGGGAATTATGGAAAAGAAGAAATGCAATCAGACATGAAGGTAATGTGAGTTTGAAGAGAGTGGTACATGAAGTAAATAATAATTTGTTTTATTTAGCTAAAGCTAGGTATCCATGGTTAAAGAACATCCCTTTTCTTTGGCCAGAGTTGGTGAGGTTCTTAGGAGGTTACAAGTCTCTGGTTTCTACTAGAATTGTATATTGGACTTTTCCTAGTGAGAGATGTTATAAATGCAATACTGATGGGGCATCAAGAAGGAACCCTGGTCCCAGTTCATATGGTTTCTGTGTAAGGGATTGGAAAGGAGACTTGGTGTTTTCACAATGCAAGGAAATAGAGATGACGACCAATGTAATTGCTGAAGCAAGGGCAGTAATGGAAGGTTTACATTTTTGTGTAACTAAGAAGATTCTACCAGTGGTTGTTGAAACTGATTCTATGCTAATAAGGAATGTGTTGAACAAAGAATGGAAAGCACCATGGTGTATTGCCACATTAGTTGACAGAATAAGATTTATGATGGAGGAAAACAATGTGACAGTGCAACATGTGTTTAGAGAAGGAAATAAGCTGGCTGATTTTTTAACTAACTTAGCTTTTGATTTTGCAGGTACAACAAGTTTTAATAGTTTTTCTGAACTGCCTAGTGCAGCTAGGAAAATCGTCAATGTGGAGAAACAACAAATCCCTAATCTCAGAATCAGAGCAGCAAGGAATAACAATTATCAAGCAGGGAATAACAACAATCAAGCAGAAATGTAAGAGATAATGGATTCAATTATTACAAAGGCTTCAGTGGTGGTATTAGTTTAGGCTCATTCCACTGAAGCTCTAGTAATGATTGAAAACTATATCTCTACGTCATCAACGACAGTACCAACAACTGATTTCTCAGTCACAAAGGACTAACAGCCCAGATCTACAAGTTTTATACTATAAGAGGCTATTTACAGAGAAAATGAAGCTGTTACCGTGTTTACACTTTTCCTTCAGATAGCAAGCATGAATGAATCTCAAATCGGGCCTCTGTTTTGGGACGAGCTTCATCTTCTTCGGAGTTGGTTACTCCTCTGCTAGATTTTCACTGCACCAGGTGAGAGCTCAGTAGGTGCGAATAAAGTGAAAGTTTGCCAGAAAAGATGAATTTGGTACCTGGATATAGCTCAGATTAGAGATGAGTTCGTGTGATTCTGACGGTTTGAAGTGATGCTGGGTCTGAAATCATCGAGATGTTAATGATTTTTAGATAACCGCCATCACTTCCATCTCCGACGACCTCCTGGTAGATCGGAAGTTTCGAGACATCAGAGAGTTGTTTTAGGAAGTCCGTTTGGTTCTGGTTAGAAGGAATTAGGCAACTTTACTCTTTTCTATTTTGCCGTTCGGCTTTTCAGATGTTTTTTTTTTTGTTTTCTTTTTCCTTTTCTTTGATAAGTACTTATTTATTTATTTAATAAAATATCAACCACTAAGTTTCACTTAGTGGCACTTATTTTTTTAAAAAAAAAAAACTTATTCAGACATCCTTTGTGGTCTCTTTAGATAAACGCGCACTTACATTGGTCCAATCTTGATGAATCTCAAGTCACTTATATTATAAACAAATTCGATTCCACTGATTTCAAAGTATACAAAGTACGTAGCTCTAATCTTTGCTAGTGATTATGTCAACCCACTAAAATTGCGTGGTTCCCTACAGAAATACATATAAGTAAATAAACAAAAAATTTCAGAAAACTCAGATAATATTTATGTAAAAGAAGGAATAGAATAAGAAAAAAGTAATCCGTGCCGAGTGTTAAATAAAAAATCGGTCTTCAAAATATTGTTCATGATCATCATTCTTACTTTAACTTCTCTGTCGACAATTAACGTATGGCTACGCTCCAAAAATAATCACTGTAGGTACATAATACATCATCCATCATCCATTTCCAGTTTAATACATAATAAATCAAAACAAATAAGATGATTTATTTGACAACTAAAACTCTACAATACATACATAGAGAGCAAATAAAAAAATTAAAAATCTTAGGCTTTTAGATTCATCTTCAAGACTGAAGCATTGTAGTGACAAATGAACGAAAACTTTGAGGAAATACAACGACTTCAGAAGAAGATTAAAAAGCATGGACATTAATAGACTAATTATTCACTTTAATTGGAGATTAAAATGATTAGCACATGAACATGAAATGAGCAATAAACGGTTGAAAGATGGAATAGAAATTAACATGTATTAGTTGTCCGTTTAATTGGTTAATAATGGTTGTGGTCTTTCTAAATATTTTACCTTCAAATCATATAAGAGAAAAACCGAAAAGTAAGGGAAAAAGGCCAAAAAAAAAAAAAAAAAGACAGGAGAAAAAAGAAATATAATTTTTGGCCTTAGAAAGTGCCACCTCACCGTTTTCATTTCCAGCTTTAATTATATATATATATATATATATATATATATATATATATGTAAAGGCTCTTTGGCTTTTAAAATTAAATCAAATCTAATACTCCTAATTCAATGAACCAGTGTAGAACTGTGTAATTGGCAGAAGCTCAAAGGTCATCGGTGTGTGTTTTAACCCAGAGAAAAATAATGTGAATGCTCATTTTGGGAATCTAGATATTTAGTGGGCGTTTGGACATAAATTTGGAAAAAGGAAGTAGTATTTGTTTTTAAGTTGAAAATCATACTCCCTCCGTCTCATATTAGTTGTCCACATTACTATAATTATCCGTGTCAAATTACTTGTTCATATAAAATCAAGATAGAATTAATTAAATTTTTTCTACTTTGCCGTTAACAATAATTCTTTTTTAAAGTAACCAATATTGATTATCGTGCAATTAATTTGAGAGAGATAAGGGTTAGTAAAAATACACTTCTATTTATGAGTTCTTTAAGGGCATGTAAAAGATAAAGTGGACAAGTAATATGGGACGAAGGGAGTATTTGGAAATTGACGTTGTGTTTGGACATAAATACAAATTGAAATTGTTTTTAAATTTTTGTGAGTAATTTGAGATGAAATTGTGAAAACAACTTTTTAGAATTTTTCGAATTCCGAAACATTGTAACAATATTCAAACACTTTTCTAGAAAGTGAAAACTAGGCCAAACGGGCACTTAATATAAGAGAAAATTATACCCTATGTCAATTAGGGTAGCAATGCAACCAAAATTGACCCATTTTGCTAAATCTTTCAAAAAATGACCCACTCCCTCCTCCTTCCTCTCTCTCTCCACCCACTCCATCCTCTTCCCTCCTCTCTCTTCTTCGCTTCGCCGCCATCCCAACGACGGTGCCGGCACCATCGAAAAAGACAGAGAGATCTAGATCTGGAGGACCGGGAATCGGAGGTTTGCAGAACTCCGCCGCAACTACGGTTCGTGACCTAAATTTACTTATTTTCACTTTTTTAAAATAAAAAGATTTAGTATGTTTTAGTTGTTTAATAGTCTAAATTTTGTTTTGCGATCATCATTAAAGGATTAATATCGATCGTTAGGTGAAAATGTGGCGGAATTGAGAACAGATCTTATGAAAGAGCAGCTTGCTACTTTTCGGTCTCAGCTTGAAGATTTCGCTCGCAAACACAAGGTTTTTCCATTATTTTGTTGTTTTAGTGATTAAGGAGTAACATAATTTCTCCGACGACGCCAATTTTTCGGTGGCTCAGATCTGGCCGCCTCCTCCCTGCGGTGGCTCAGGTCTGATTAGAAATTACCTAAATCTAGATGTATAATATTGTATATGGGTGTATATGAGTATATGGGAATATTGTATCATATTGTATATGAGTTATAATATTATATATGAGTGCATATGGGTTATAATATTGTATATGAGTGTATATGGTTATAATATTGTATATGAGTGTATATTGATATATATGGATTAAAGCTTTGCAATATAAGTTTTGAGCTATTTTTTTACAATGTAATTGACTAAATTATTAGAAGTATTTTTGACTTTCTATATTCTAGCGGTTCTACGTAAGTATAGCGCCAAAATGTTCCATGATCACACAAACCGAGCAACTGATCACCTTTCACAAAAGTGCACAGCAAGTGATCACAATCTTTATTTATAACTTAGACATGGAATTAATTAAGAGGGGCATTTGACCTACTTTATTGGTCTAAGTTATAATTCCTATTCATTAAAATATTTGTTTTATTTATGTGTTATCAAACTGGGATATAATGAATTTTAAGACAATAAATAATTTAAGATAATTATTTTAGTAAACAATTTGAGATGGAGCGAGTAGAATCTTAAAATTGGGAAACTTAGTGTATAAGAAAGAGGAGACAGTCTTTTTCTTCTGGGACACAAAAGGGAAAGTAAGAATACACAATGGCTTATTATTGGAGAGTGAAGGGAAAGTAAGACTAGACAAAGCAAGTGATCATACTCTGCACTGCATGGCTTACATTCCTCCGCACAAGAGGCAAACAAAGGGTTCGCCGCCGTTGGAACCAACTCCTGCACCGGAGTCTCTAATACCTGGTAGCTTCAGGAAAAAAGTAAATCTCAATTCGTTTTGGGATCATCACAAGAGAAAAAAGGACAAGATTTTTCGCACAAGCAACGTCGTTTACACTGATGATGCCGTCTTGAGATGGTTCTCCGTTGGCTTGGCTGATGATTCTCGATTTTCGTCTCTTGTGACCCTCCAACCTGTTCCAGTTGACTCCTTTGAGCTAAGATCAGGCCAAAAACCCCTGTCTTTGTTTTTAACTCAAGGTGTACCACCTACTTTCTACTTCTTTCTGTAGAAGAGTAGTGATATGTCGTTTTGCTTCTACTAATACTCTCTCCGTCCCAATTTAAGTGTGTTTGACAGAGCATGGAATTTAAGAAAGAAAGAAAATGATTTTTTAATCTTGTGGTCATAAATTAAAGATGCTTATGGTCGTAAACTTATCATGTTCGAATTGGAAAACTTCACTCTTTTTTGGGACAGGCCAAAAAGGGGACGGAGGGAGTAGCTTGTTTGGATGGTTGTTGTCTATTGCATTGTATCGTAGAATTACTTTAGATTGCTGATCATGTGTGACATTATGTGCCAACGGGAAACGATACAATATATTCAAATGTTACATTCATCAAAACAATACAGTACAATATAATACAATTCCATGTGTAACAACCATCCAAACAAGTTTTACTGTACTTGACAAATGCTTCATTAATCATTTGTAGTTCGGAAAAGGGCCAAAATTACCCCTGAACTTTGGGAAATAGTTCATCCATACCCTTCGTTATACTTTAAGGCCAATAATACCCTTTAGTTATACTATGGGGTCAATTATACCCTTATGTCTAACAGCTGCCACGTGGCATCATCCCAGCCCTTCAAAATTATTTTTCCCTCAAATAATTTTTTATCCACTAAAATAATCCAACCCGACCCGATATATATTTTTTTTTTCCAACCAAGGGGTAATGGGTTGGGTCCGTATCACTTTGGCTGGAAAAAAAAAAATTCGAGTCGGGTTGAGTTATTTTAGTGGGTAAAAAATTATTTGAGGGAAAAATAATTTTGAAGGGCTGGGATGATGCCACGTGGCAGCTGTTAGACATAAGGGTATAATTGACCCCATAAAGATAACTGCAGAAGCGGTATAATTAGCCCTAAAGTATAACGAAGGGTATGGATGAACTATTTCCCAAAGTTCAGGGTAATTTTGGCCCTTTTCCGTTTGTAGTTTTATGCTCGAGTGGCTGTACCTACAGAGTGTTTTCTCCCATATTATCGGCTATACTAGATGGGTACAAACAATGTGGGGAATGCGATGCAACTTCTTGAACGTGAGCTACAACTTCTATACGGATGAAATTAAATTTGGTTGACCTAATATTTCTGAGAAAACCTTGGAAAAACTAATATTCCGGAAACATAAACGGAAAAAAAGATCATCTTATAAAGCTACCTCTTTTTATCCTAAGTTTTAAGGCGTCTTTCTGTTTTCCTTAATGTAAACTTACCACAGCCAATTTACACCATCAATAAAAGCAACATATATTTGTCTTTTGAACACAAATTCCGAGCACCTCAAATCTTTTTTAGGGCATCCAAAGATTCAACCATATTTGTAGGGGTGGGCGTAGTGTGGGCCAATCCGAAATTTGAATTTTTTAGATATTTGGTTTGGATTATGGATTGGACTTCGGATTTTATTTTTTAAATTTTTAAAAATTTGGGGTTGGATACCGGATTTAGCATTTCAAATTTTTGGATATCCGAAAATCCAATTTTTTTATACCTTATATTTAGCCCTACCCATATAACATGTCCCAATACTAATTAGTCCAAAGGTCCAATAGATTAGTATCCTATAGCCCTACCCATTATAATAGTAAGTCCAAGATAGAATTTTCTACCAAATTAAATACACTATAGCTTGTAAAGTAGGACTTAATACCTTTTGGTTTAGTGATACCAACTTTTTGTTGAATCCACATATTTGGTTTCACATTATGTTAAGACATATAACTTGGAAACCGGAGCACATAATTTCGTTCTTAATAAGCATGCCTTTAGGGATCAAAAATCAAAACCGATTAACCTGAAACCGAACTTAAAATATCCAATCCGATTCGAGCTTATTTGAATTGGATTAAGATCGTAATTTCTTCAATTCGAGAACCGAAAATCCAAACCGAATTCTTCATATCCAATTCGACGGCCCGAACGCCCGCCCCTACATATTTGTATGACTTCTCTTGCATTGCCTTTTCAATGGGCTTCGAAGATAAATCCTTTATTGATTAGCCATAAATTGACCTAGGTAAATCCATATTGAACTCCTTATCACTTAACCATGTTAATTATTACCTTAATATTTAACTATTAAGGTTAAATTGCTTTATGTAAACATTGGGAGTGAGTATTTATTGTCGAGGAGATAGTCACAACTGCAAGAAGATTTTTTTTTTTTTTTTAAGTAATTGGGAGTAGTCAATGTATGACATTTTCCCCTGATTTGTAGTAATTGGTAGAGAAGCCGATGCATTTCCTATAATGTCTGTCGTATCCAGTGGGGATTTAACATAAAGCTAAAAGAATCCCAACTACACTTTCTCACCTTGACTAATTACCTTACTACTGCCATGTGTAACAGGACCAAGTAGTAAAGTATATGAAGGTGCGTATACCTGCTTTCATTATAGTGTTGTTTATATTGTTATGACCACCTTTGTTTGTACTGGGCTTTCTAGTTTAGTGGTGTATATCTCTAAAATCCTTTGTCTGATTTTGTGGATTTCAGTTTTTGTATTTCTATTTTTTAGATCTTAGTTCAGGATCTTCATCTATAGGTATACTTTTCAGGTTGCAGTGAAGGAACAAATGAGCTTATAGATACACCATGGCTTTTCGTTGCTGCAAATGTGAAGCAGGACCTACTTTTGTCATTTCAACATATGAAGCGTGAAATGGAGGAAGCTGATATGGCACAAGTAAAGCCCTCTGTAGTTGCCCGTTTTGGAAAAGTTCTCTTTTACGGGTCAGTCTTCTTCATTTGGTCACATGTTGTGCTTTATCTACTACTAAAAAACAGGTTAGCGTCACATAGATTCTGTAGCTAAACAGGAATTATGCTTTATCGTTCTGTTAATTAGGAAATTTTAATACTTGGAATCTTTTCTGCTCTGAACGACAATGTGTCATTTGAATTCAAAATTTATAGTGTATTACACGGCCAAAATCCCATATAAAAAATAGGGTGGCTGTTTCTCCTAGTTCAGTACCCTCGAATTCTTCCCCTTTCAGACCGAGACAAATAAAATAGCTTGATAATGAAAGCTGGGAAATATTTAAGCAATTCCTATCATGGGGAATCTAGAGTAAATAAAAATCAAGTGCAATTAGGATGATGCGTGGCTGAATGTTTTTTGTTCCCTAATATTATCCGACATCCACAAAGGAAATCTGCTTAGCTGAATGTCAAAATAAAAAGAAAACGTTGATGAAGAGTATAGACTAACAATTCAACCATTAGCTTAAGTGTAATATTTTTTATAGACGACCAATTAACAAAGATATTTTGTAGTTGGGTAGTAATTGTGTCATGGGATAAGCACGTAAAGATCCCTTTTGATGATGAGTTCTAGCGAGACTTGAACCCAAGATCTTTTTCTACTCTGACACCATGTTGCAGTGTGTGGCCGCATCTAAAAGGTTAAGCTGTTGGATAAAGCGCACTTTTAGTTACTTAATATGTCTTCAATGCCTTCTAATCGCACCTGGACCTACAACGTTAAAAGATCACAAAGATACTACTACATTGAATGGACACTTGGCGTTATCCTTTAAATTGGGACATAGAATGGCACAAGATAGGGTATCATTTTTATGTATAAATAGTTATATTATATGTAATGCCTCATATGTTATATGTATCACGCTGCTTAATTTGTTGTGTTTGAAGCATTGTTTTGTTAGGTCGTTCGTATGCGATGCGTGTTTCAAAATCCTTCTCAAATTCTTTGTGATGCAGGATTTCTTCAGCTTGTAAAGAATCGCTAAAAACTAACTCATTGATTGAGACTACTTTGAGAGAAATGAAAAGATCTTTCCATACGGATGTTCCTCCTTCATATATGAGTTACATAGAAAATCGAGTAGGGGAGAAACTCGGGCTAGAATATGTGCAACGGAAAGAATTATACTACATTAAGGTATGACTTTCAAGCTTCTAAAAATGTCTTTGTCCTACTGTGTTGTTTCTTTGAGCTCTCTATCCTTTTGTTTTGTAGCTTTCTGATAAGTTGAGGCCTGAATCAACTGTTTCCTGCAAATGTACTGTGTCAAAAGATCAGAAAAAGATTCAGCTCTATAAGGTTAGTACTTAGCTCCTGCTGCTTCCTGATGTAGCATAATCTAATACTCTGAACCTTTTATACCTATAATTTCTTCTAAGATTCCTAACTAACTTCTTAGTTCTCTTTTTCATCTTTAGTTTAACAACAATTATTATTGTCATTAACATATTTATCGCCTCTTACGTATATGTTTTGCATGCTTTACTCTTGCAGTGTATTTCTCTGACTATTTTTTGACATTGCCACCTTTTCTTTAAGATTGAGTTGAACAGAGTACGCCACATGGTTGCAGACATGAGCTGTCTCGGAAAGAGTTCAGACCTAAGGTTAATTCTATATACCAAGAAAATCAAGATGGCTTTATCTGTAAGTTATTTCTTCCATATTTAATAGTAATATTTCTGTCTTTCCTTCTAGAATGGATTTATGTTTTTAAGGTCTCTAAGTTCTCTATTTAATGGTTATTTCCTTACATTCTTTTACCTTTGTTATGTCATAGCTCATATGTGTAAGGTCTGCCTGATGTCTGTATTTATATTTTCTAAACACTATTTGCAAGCAACTCCATTCAAATACTCCTAGGTGAAAAATGTCTTGTTTTTCTTCTTTTTTGTGGCTTTGAGGGTTAACTGTTTCTTAATGAAAATGAAAAAATAGAACAGTAAAGCTGATAGCATTTTGGATTGATCTCTAGAGATGCATTTTGGTGTTTTCTAGTTGCTGGAATGGAGTAGATATGAAGCATTGCTATACAATGAGGAATGATGGAAACCAGATAAAAGGAAAAGTAAAAGAAAAAGGCAGACAAAAATAGAAATAAAGATATTCTTCTTAGGCCTATACCCTTAGTTATGCAAGTATTAGTAATGTAGGTATTAATGCAGGTATTAGTTATGTTGTAGTTATGCATAAATTATTTCTTTGAATGTTGGTTTGTTATATTAAAAGTTAATAAATATTATATACTTTTAAAAATTAAAATATTTGTTTACAATTAAAATTAAAATATTATATTTTTTTACAAAATATTAAAATATTACATTAAAAATTATATAAAAATATTTGTTTAGAAAAGGAAAGTATTTAAGTGGGAAGTGATAAGGGTAATATTGACATTTAAACTTTTTATTCATGTATTAGTTATTCCATATTCTACCCCGCATAAAATAATATATAGATTCCCTCATAGCTTATACATGTATTAGTTATGCGAGTTTCTAAATTGCAAACCAAACGCCGTACTAATTTTATAAATAAATAACTTATTTCCTAACTAGCTACCAAACGCGGTATAAGTATGTAAAACTTAACATATGAATAAGGTATTTCTTTTCTAGCTATCAAACATTGTATTAGTTTATGTAGAGAATAATACATGAATAAATGGTCTCTTAATCAGCTACCAAACGACCCCTTAGGGTGGTTTCTTGATAAACTTGATTTGCTTTGGGGTCCGAACGTAGTTATTATTGGGTTAATAATACTTGAAGGCTTTTACACACCCTGTATGTAGAGTTTCTTTTTATTGTCAATTGAGGTCCCTTAATATATCTTCAGTTCGCCGTGTCTAATACTAGGTCCGTAGCTTCTTGATGAATTGGGCTTATACTACGTGATTTTTAAATGGGAGAATGTGTTTTCATTTGCACTTTACTTTTCATCTTCTCATCAGGACTCCTGCACTGTTTAAACTGAAAGAACCCCACTAATGCTATATGTATAGTTAAAGATGCTTCTTTCTGTGATGCTTCTTCGCATTTTTCAGGATGAGGAGATTAATGAAATTAAAGATCTTATTGGTTCCGCCATTATGGATTCAGAAGTTCAGGGTGGCTTGAGATGGCCCTTTGGCAAGATTTCTTCTGGTGGTCGATATGCTGTTATTGCTATCGGTCACACAACTTCAAAATCGTATAGAAATTCATCAATTAGGGTTAAGCTTCGGCATGCAGATCGATTTGATTTCAGATCTTCGATTGGTGAGGTTACACGGGAGATTTTCCTGAAAATGCCTGGAGTTATATCCCAGTTACGAGTAGGTTTTCTTTTTTCTGACAAGCAATTACGTCTCTCATTTTATTTTTATGTTTTCTAATTTAGGATGTGACTGCATGAAACATTAATGTTGGTTTGGTGTTGCTCGAAACCATATTATAGGTAAAATCTTACCTTATCAAAAAAAGAAAAAGAAACCATGTAGTAGTATTCTTAGCAAAAGCTTGGACTCTTGTATCCTGCATCCACTTAGTGATTTATCCACCGAATTGGGAACCATTTCATCCAAGATAGCTAGAGTAAGACAAACTTACCATTGATTCAACTATGGTTTTGGCTCTAGTTGGGTACAAACCATCCAAAAATAATTTTGTCAAAAAAGAATTTAGTGAATAGTTCGTCAACTTGCATGTGCCACAGAAATACAAACAAAAAGTGCAGTGCCTTTTCATTGTTGAATGGATTCGCCATTCTGTTTTGTTTTCTGAATTGCCGCTTTACTGCTGAAATAATTGAAATGATTTACATTCTCTTACCAAAAATGCAGAAGCAAATAGTCGACGAAAGCCGTGTGTTTGAATTGCTTGAAGACAACCTGAAGTTAATCTGGGATCACTGTTTGTTAGATGGTTCTTCAAGCTGACCATGTTTGGTTGAATGGTCTGCAAAATCTTCTAGAAGTTTAACTTTCACAAGTTGTGTACGGTTGGTGAAGGCAGGCTTAACCTTTTATTTGCAGTTGTGGGATGTACATTACAAGATGTAGATTGTTGAGATAAGAACTAGAGTTCGAACGAAAACGCTGAAATGTTATTGCACTATGTAGTTTTGGAATGGAACGAACTGAGCAGGGCCTTGGATGTTAGTAAGGAGCATTGGTTTTTTTATTGTAAATGGAGTCGTTTTGTTGTTGTTAAGCCGTAATGCATAGAACATCTTATTTGAACTTATTACATGAGTTGTAACATTTCGTTTTACACATGTATCTGCATTGACAGGGAAAGGGACTTGTCAAAAGCATGTGGGTCAACGTTCAACACACTAATAACTCATAGAACAGTAGCGACGACTATATGCTTCTAGGTAGAGTGGACGTATTTGGAAATTGAAGTTGTGTTTGGACATAAATACAAATTAAAGTTGTTTTTAAATTTTTATGAGTAATTTGAGATGAAATTGTGAAAATAGCTTTTTAGAATTTTTTAAATTCCGAAACATTGTAACAATTCTATATCAAAACACTTTTCTGGAAAGTGAAAACTAGGATATACGGGCACTTAATATAATGCGTCTGTTGAAGTATTTTTGACTCTCTATATTCTAGCGGTTCTACATAAATATAGCGCCAAAGTGTTCCATGATCACACAAACCGAGTAACTGAGCACCTTCACAATAAGTACACAGGAAGTGATCATAATCTTTATTTATAACTTAGACATGGAATTAATTAAGAGGGGGTATTTGACTTATTTTACTTTTATTTATGTCTAAGTTGTAATCTCTTTTCAGTAAAATGTTATCTTAACTAAGGATATAATGAATTCTAAGACAATAAATAGTGATATAATGAATTCTAAGACAATAAATAATTGAAGACAATTATTTTTGGTAAACACAACGGATAATTTGAGATGGAGCGAGTAGAATTTTAGAATTGGGAAACTTAATGTATAAGGAAGAGGAGGCAGTCTTTTTTTTCTTTTGGGGACACAAAAGGGAAAGTAAGACTACACAAAGACTTATAATTAGAGAGTGAAGGGAAAGAAGTAAGACTAGACAAAGCAAGTGATCATAATCTGCACTGCATGGCTTACATTCCTCCGCACAAGAGGCAAACAAAGGGTTCTCCATTGCTGAATCCAACTCCGACACCGGATTTTCTGAATGTCAAGTCGTCGTTTGGGGAGCAGAGCAGAAAGAAGAATCATTTTCGCGGGAAAAACATCGTTTACAGGAGATTTGCCATCTTGAAATGGTTCTCTGTTGGCGTGGCTAATGATTCTCTATTTTCATCTCTTGTGAGGCTACAACCTGTTTGTACCGAATACTTCGAGCGATATTCAGGCCAAACACCGTTAGCTTTGGTTCTAATGGAAGGTACTACGTACTTCTTCTGGAAGAGTAGTCAAATTACTGTGAAAACTTCTTTCTGGTTTAGATATGTCCTAATGTATTTGATAAATGTTGCATTAACTGTATCTCTAAATAATTTGGAGGTGTATCTGTAATTTCATCAACTTCTAAGTAGGCGTTTGGCCATTTAAACCAAATGTTTTTTCACTTTATTTGGAATTTTTGAAGTGAGAGTTGGTGTTTTATTATACTTTTTGCAAAGAATATTTGGTTATTTGAATGTAATTTTTCTAAAAAACATAAAATATGATTTATACCCCAAAATTTCTAGCAAAATCATCCAACTTGATTAATTTACCTCTAACTACAACGAAATTTTATCTAAAGGAGTAATACCTCATAGTAGGTAATCACATAATGTCATAAATTAAATCCCATATATTTTTTTTAAGTGCAAAAATTGCTTCACTAATTCAAATGTCATGAATAATATATTTTTTACTCTTTTTTGAATCTGTCTAATAAATAAAACTCAGTTGAAAATATATGACCCGACCCAAAACTCAAGCCGTTAGCACACTTGATCAAATTGAAATGGGCAAAATTTGAAAACAGAAAAATCAAAAAGTGATCGGAAAAAGTGAAAATAGGTTTTGAGGTGTTTTCAAATTCCTTGAAACTTTCGTGGCCAAAAACTGATTTTCAAATAAAGTGAAATAAAATTTCCAGAAAAAATGAATAATCGTCATGGCCAGTCTGCTCCAACCCTTTATATTCAATTTGTGTACAATTCTGCATGCAACAAGTACAACCCTACACTGAATTGAATTGGTGACCGACACAGTGATATATATGTTACATGGTTGAATATACACTTCTCTCGTCTTTATAGAAAAGTACTTTTTTTAGACTTAGTAAGGAAAGACTTTTGGATACAGTGTACTGAATGGGATGGAGGTCATATTTTGTGTTATGCTTTAATCAGCCTTGGGCTGTCTTAGTTCAACAACTGGTATCAGAGGTTTGGCGGGACGAGTATGAAGACGGCAGAGTGTGGCGTGGGGCCTGGCTTAGTGCCTTTGTTCGGCTAGTTTATAACATTTACCCATAGCTTTGAAGACGCATCCACAGCCTTTAGATTTCGGTGACCGTAGATACTTTGACGATGTGGGTGACATACTGAATGGTTGAATCTCTGACACATGAATCATGATAATCATGTAGAACTTAGTTCGGGGGCAGATTGTTGGGTGTGCGAACAAAGTCCACATTGATAGCTGAAAAGAAAAAATAGCTACTTATAAGTTGTTGGATACTCTTAATGGTGTGAGACCTTTTTGGGGAAAACCATGCGGGCTTGGCCCAATGTGGACAATAACACAACCTATTAACAGTATCTTTGGACTGTCTTAGCCCAACAGTTAGAATATCTGGTCTGTGGTTGGTACAAATTTGTGATGTGGGAGGAATAATTAATAATCTATTGTTTGTGTTGCTTATGGCCACCTTTGTTTTGTTCTGGGATGTCTAGTTCAGTAGATCAGGGTTTGACACGAGAAATGCTGTATATCTCTAGAATCCTTTCTCTGATTTCATGGAATTCAACATTGATTTATATTTCTGAGATCTTAATTATTTCAATTTCCTTTGTTAAATATTTATGCTTTTCTAGGTGTCTGTAAAGAAACAAATGAGCTTATAGATGCACCATGGCTTGTGGTTTCGGAAAAGGTGAAGCCGGACATACTTTTGTCATTTCAACATATGAAGAGTGAGATGGAGGAAGCTGATATGGCACAAGTAAAGCCGTCTGTAGTTGCTCGTTTCGGAAAAGTTCTCTTTTATGGGTCAGTCTTCTTCTTTTGTACTCTGAAAAGCAACGATGTTTCATTTGAATTCAAAAAAATTTTAGCGAGTACTAAACAGCCAAAGCCTTGGACAAAAATAGGATGGCTTGTTGATGGGACAAACAGCCAAAGTCAATTACCCTCAGAATTGATCCCCTTTTGACTTGAGACGAATAAAACAGCTTGTTGATGAAAGTTGGGAAGTGTTTAAGTGACTCTTATAATGGGGATTTAAAGGAACAGAAATCAAGTGAAATTACGATGACACATGGCTGAATTTTCTTGGCTCCTTAATTTTACCGGATTACGGATATCCTCGAAGGGATAATGCTCGTCTGAGTGTCAAAAGAAAAACTTTGATGAGGAGTGTAAACTAACAAATCAACCATTAGGAAAGTGCCATATTTTCTATAGATGACCAAGTAACAAAGATATTCATTTGTTGGGATCTGCTCTATATTTGTGGTTAGGGGGTTGGTTAAACTGTATCGTAGAAATCAATGGTATATTTTCCCCCCCTAACAAACTTATTGGAAGATGTTTCATTCATCTATTTGTCTTTTGTTTAGAAGTGTGTGATCATCTCATTTAAAAGCTTGAATTGTTAAGTGAGTATACTTTTAATTACTTGATTAAGCCTTCATGCCCAAAACACGCACTGTCTTTGCGATACTTTAAGTTCATGTCTCCTAGTCATATTACTGTTTGGAAATAATTGATCAATCTGTTATGCCTCAACCCAAAACTAGTTTGTTAGCTATTTGAATCCTCCATATACATTCCGCTCTACATAGGTTCATCTCCTTTGAATAATGCAGAATCTTGTTTTGCAAGGAAGTTAGGAGTTTTCAAACTAGAGATTCTTTTGATTGCACACTTATCCTATGTTGATGTACTAGTCTTGACTAGTCTAATATTCCATTAGTAAAGACTGAACCTAATATATGTATAATGATGCCTATCCTTTGTCCTGAATGGTTAGTAATGCCCTTATATTTCCTTGCTTCCATTGCGTTATGTCTGTAAGTCCAGATTGATTCCAACATGTTATAGGTTTTTGAAATAATCTTCCTCCATGCGATTTTAAGTCCATCTCGTCTTGATAATCATTATAGCGTCATTCTGATCGATCCCTGCATATGGAGGTAAACAATCACCATTCTCGTATAGTATTGTCAGTTTCACAACTGTTTTGAGCATTGAATTCGTATCACTTCAAGAAGAGATATAAATATAGTGGCCAAATTGCTTCCTTTCTTTCTTTTGTATGCTGATGGAAGTTTTCTCAAGATGCAACCTTTATTTCCTTCAAGATTAGATAAAATTCCTTTTTACTTTTTAGGTGGAAGGGAGGTGGTTTTACTATTTAGTATCAAACTACATCATATCTCATGGTTACTGCCAATCCCCAATTCTCACCGTGGATGCTATCATCAAGGAAAGAATATCTAAATTTATGAGGAATGAACAGAGACATTTATGTTCCTCAAACTTCTGATTTCTGATATGTTTCTACCCTCTGATATATTGTAGCGTAGGTATCTTTTTTACCTATTCATACTTATAAATTATGTCAAAACCTCATGTCTAATGTATCACGCTCTGATATATTGTAGCATTGTGCATCTATTTTACCAGTTAACAGTTATATGTCAAAACCTCATATGTTGAATGTATCACGCTAGTTTATAGTTTTTGAAGCTTTGGTTTGTTAGGTCCTGAAATACACTGCATGTGTCAACATTTAATCCCT
Organism: Lycium ferocissimum; assembly: GCF_029784015.1. NCBI lineage: Eukaryota > Viridiplantae > Streptophyta > Magnoliopsida > Solanales > Solanaceae > Lycium > Lycium ferocissimum. Next base: position 25,533,840 of record NC_081347.1, on the reverse strand, counting down.
CTCTGTCTGTGATGCAGGAATTCCTCAATTTGTGAAGAATCCCTGGAAACTAAACCCCCAATGAATGAAACAACTGTGAGAAAAATGGAACGCAACTTTTATACAAATATTCCTGCTGCATATATGGATTACATAGAAAACCAAGTAGTTGAGAAACTTGGGCTAGAATATGTGCAAGGGAAAGAATTATACAACGTAGCGGTACGATTTTCAAGCTTCTAACAAATGTCTTTCTCCTACTGTATTGTTTCTGTTAGCTCTATTCTTTTGTTTTGTAGCTTTCTGATATGTTGCAACCTGATTCAACTGTTTCTTGCAAATGTACTGTGGCCAAAGATCATAATAAGATTGAGCTCTATAAGGTTAGTCCTTGGTTCCTGCTGCTTCTTGATTAAAGCATATTCTAGTACTCTGAACCTTTTATACCTGCAATTTCTTGTAAGATACCTAATTAACTACTTATTTTTAACTTTACCAAAGCAGCAACTATTATCATCATTGTCATATTTACCACCTCTTACCTTTTATTTTTGCTCTCTTTACTGCTTGCAGTTAGTCTTTAACTGTATCATTTGACACTGACCCCCTTTTTTATAAGATTGAGTCGAACCGAGTACGCCACATGGTAGCAGATATGAGCTGTCTTGGAAAGAGTTCAGATCTGAGGTTGATTCTATATACCAAGAAAATCAAGATGATTTTATCTGTAAGTTATTTCCTTCATTGAGAATTAACTTTTCTATGTTTCCTTCTAGAATGGGTTTATGTTATTTAGAACTAAGATCTCCATTTGTTTGTTACTTCATTGCTATTCCTTCACCTATAGTAAGTCATAGCACATATTGTGAGGTCTGCCAGATGTCTGCATTCATAGTTCCTAAACATTACAATCAAACATCTGAATTTAATTACTCTTTGGTGCAAACTTACTTGCTTTTTCTTTTATGTGGCTCTAAGGTTCAATGTTTCTTCATGAAAAAAGAAACAGTAAAGTGATAGCATTTCGCACTAAACGCTGTAGCTGCAGCTTGAATACACCTGTGCATTATATTTGGGGTTCGCTAGTTGCTGGAATTGACTAGATATGAAGCATTGCTACAGTGAGTAATGAGAGAGATCAGGAATGGAAAATGAAAAAGTCATAATGTAAAAATAAAGATAGTCTTCTTAGCCCTTTAGCTTTAGGGTGGTTTCTCAATGTACATGATTTGCTTTGGCGTCTGAATGTTGCTGTCATTGGCTTAATAAGATATAAAGGCCTTCACACACCAAGTACATAGTTTAATTTGTTGGCAAATGAGGTGTGTTGATATTTCTTCCGTTCACCATGTCTAATATGAGGTCCATACTTTCTAGGTTGTGTTGCTTGCCAGGTTGAATAAATGTCCAGTGATTTAGTACTTGGGGTGATATTTTTTCGTCTTACGTAGGCACAGTAATAGCAATTACTAGTCACATTTCAGGGGTCTTGGTTACGAACATTTCTAAGTTGAAAAAGTTGTATGTATCACCCAAAAAAAAAAAAAAAAAAAAAATCAAAGATCTTGGATATAGACTTCAAACTCTGTCAAATATATCATATCCGAAACTTTTATTCAGTAGTTATGTAAGGAATAAAGTCCTGATTTCAAGCTTATGAGGGAGATATGCTTTTTGGCTACTGCATGAACCTGCCTTTCTGTTTGGGTAATTTTCTAGGGAGTGTCATATCTAATTTTCATCTTTGGTGTTTACAGTACTACATTTTTTATGCCGTGAGCAGCTAAATTTATTGTGCTCAGTATGTATAATGTCTCTCATCAGGTTTTATGTTTCGTCACCTTCCTCTCCCTTTCTTTCCTGCTTCCTTCCCCTTTTCGTTCAATGTTGTGGGCTTATTGAGGAGAGGATAGAAGGTGGAAGACAAATAGTTTTGTCTTTGGGTTAATCACCAAGGGAAGTTCACAACACAACATGAAGAATAGGATAACAATAATCTCATTATTAGGAACACTAGTGTTTATACTGCGTGAATCTTTTTAATGGGAACGAGTACTTCTATGAAATGAGCAGGATAGCAAGGATCCGAGAACACCAAAATCTATAGATTTGAGAGTAATGGTATGATTTTGTGTGTACTTTTCATGGATATTCTAACTGCAGTGAACAAGGACCTCTGTCCTGTGTAACTGATTTCACTTGCAATAATTTTCATCTTCTCATTGGACTCCTGCACTGTTTAAACTGAAAGTACACCACTAATGCATTATGTATGAAGATGCTTCTTTTTATGAGTGCTGTGCTTAAGATGATTCTTCGCATTTTTCAGGATGAGGAGATTAATGAAATTAAAGATCTTATTGGTTCTGCCATTTTGGACTCAGAAGTTCAGGGTGGCTTGAGATGGCCGTTAAGCAAGGATTCTTCAAGTGGTCGATATGCTGCTATTGGTATTGGTCACACAACTTCAAAATCATATAGAAATTCATCAATTAGGTTTAAACTTCGGCATGCAGATCGATTTGATTTAAGATCTTCAACTGGTGAGGTTACACGGGAGATTTTCCTGAAAATGCCTGGAATTGTATCCCAGTTACGAGTAGGTTCTCTTTTCCTGACAAGTAATTGCATATCTCTTTTTTCTTTTTTTCTTTTCTGATTTTGGATGTCACTTCATAATGCATCAATGTTGGTATGGTGTATTCGAAACCATCACTAGCTTAGGCTATTGTATCCTGCACACACTTACTAATTTATCCACCGAATTAGGAATAACTTCATCCAAAAAAGCTGGAGCGACACAAAATTACCACTGATTCAAATCTGGTTTTGCTTTCCTGTTAGGATAGAATTACCCAAAATTTTATGTCCCTAAAAGAATTTCACAGTAGGTCATGTTAGTGAATGGTACGTCAATTTGCATGTGCCACGGAAATACAAACAAAAACATGCAGTGCCTCTTCATTGTTGAACTGATGAGCCTTTCTGTATTATTTTCTGAATTGCCGCTTCACTGCTGAAATAATTGATAGAATTTACATTCTCTTGCCAAAAATGCAGAAGCAAACAGTCGAAGAAAATTTGGTGTTTGAAATGTTGGAAAACAACTTGAAGTTAATCTGGGAACATTGTTTGTTAGATGGCTCTTCAAGCTGACCATGTTTCGTGCCCCTCACTTTCTCTCTGCTGAAATAAGAACTAGAGTTGAACGAAAATGTTATTGCACCATGTAGTTTTGGAATGGCATGAACCGACCAGCCTCGGATGTTAGCAAGGAACATTGGTTTTTTGACCGTAAATAATTTTGTTGTTAAGCCTTAATGCATGGAACATCTTATTTGAGCAGAGCTTATTATTGTCACATTTTATTTTACGTATGTATCTGTGTTGACAGGATAATGTAAGTGTCAAAGGCAGGCTAAAGCATTCGGTCGATGTTGGGCACAATTAGCTCATAGAACAGTAGCGCCTATATGCTTCTAGTTTTCTACTTATGTGGCTCGATAGCATTTTAAGCTCTTTGAAATTTTTTTGGAACCACAGTCCTTTTTAGATGCTTCTAGTTCTCTAATTTAAAATAAATTATAATTATCACGTCATTAAATATGTATTGGAAATTACAATTTTGGTTAAAGTGACTATGGAGGTCAATTACCTAAAGTTGAGCGACTGTAGAGGTCAAGTACCCAAAGTTGAGTGACTATAGAGGTTATTTACCCATAGTTGAGTAATTTTTGGAAGACAATAAAATTGAGTGACTATGGAGGCTATTTACCCAAAGTTGAGTGACTTTTGGAAGACAAAACAAAGTTGAGTGACTATAGAGCCACTTACCCATAGTTGAGTGACTTTTGGAAGGCAAAATAAAGTTTAGTGATCATATAAGCTTCTAACTCTAATAGGAGTAATTTGTTTCTCTTGGATCCAAGAATACAGGGTAGATATGGAAGATGGTTCAACGGCCTGCACGAAGAGATAGAAGGTTGGATTTGCATTACTAAACTGTGCCTCGAAACCAGAAACCAAAAAGCCACCAGCTTTAGCCTTTCAAACTTTCCAAAGATCTCTTTCTAGAAAAGAAAACTTTTAAAACGATCATATATATAACTCATATATTCTACAACGCTCCAGAAAATCTTGAATTCAGTTTGATTTTGCCTTTAAATGTACCAAAGCAACTATTTGGTGGTGAAAATATCAAGATTTTAATGTCAATAGGTGAGGTGCGCGGCTGAGTGACGCCCCATATGCTCTTGTAGAGTAGCAGTAGCCACTAGCTAGTATAGTCAGTTTTTATAATAATCGTTCAGCTTAACCTAATTTAGGAGTAAAGTTAATTTTTTGTTACTACTATAAAATCATTCAAATTAATTTAACCCTCCCACGATATCATTTCAGCCGGAAAAGTGATTTTCTCATGTTGGAAAGATAATGTAGCATGCTACATCACCCGGTAAACTTACGAATTTCTCAAACTTACAAATTCTTACAAAATCTTCCTTTATAACTTCGTGTCAAATCAATACTCCTAGTATTTACTAAATAAATATTCTTTTCTTCAAATAATGTTTTTTTACTATATTTTTGCACTAGGTAAAATAGTCTCTCAATTATTCAATAAAAAACCTTTTTAACCAAATAAAAGATATACTTATTTGAGGAACAAAGGCATGAAAAAAAATTAATGCAAAAAGAAGATATTAATCCATAAATAATGTTTTTCATCAGCTTCCTTAATGTTGGAGGTCTGGTCAGCTATCAGTACTTTTTAAGGTGCTACGAAAATTTACCGCTAAAATATCTCAAATCACTAGCTAAAAATCGGTTGGCTTGTTTGTGCAGTAGTCCATAATAAGTACTCCATGACATTGGCTCGGTAATACAACGTGCAGCAATTGTGACTTTGAACAAATGAAGTATATATACGAAACCTACCATGTAGTCATGTTGATCAGAAATTACACATCCGATATGTCTTTGCGATTATAATCATATTGTAGGCTCAATAATGTATTTTTTGTTAAATTTAGTGAGTTATCATCCATTTTCTGTAGTCCATCTCCAGCTTTGATTTCTTTCGTCAAGGTACATTTTATTCTTCTTTAGCTTCTACTTTCATCTTTTGCATGTTCTTTTCCGGTGATCATTTGTTAGCGAACTCATTTTTAAGACTTTTTTCATCTCCTACGTCTCTCAATAAGTTATCCTAATTATCACATATTTGATCGGTTAATCTACGGAGTTATAATTCAGGGATTAACAAGAACACCCAATCATTTAATATGAAACTCACAAAATGATGATGATAGTTAAGTCAAAAGCCTTTTGAACAGTTGACCAGTACGACAATCTTAATGTTCCTTTTGAAATATTGCATTATGATATACATAAAAAGATTTTCCATGCTTTAAAAATTTGAGTCAATCCCAATTTATCCCCTAACATTTAAGGGTTGGGAAATGATACCCCCTCCACATATTAAATGAGAGCGATAACCCCCTTATCAAATATTTTCCGGTGAGAATTTTCTTTTTTTGAGTAAAGATCTTTTTTTTCTTTCTAAAGCTAAAATATAAAAACATATAACTTAATATTATCCCATTCACCTATTCCGTTAAAAATAATGTACTTTTTTTAGGATATTAATAAATTTCAAGCTACGTGGCATTCTTTTAATCTGCATGCGCATTAAACTTTTGGGATTTAATTGCATATCAACAGTCTACCTAATTTCCCCCACTAACATTACCTTTGGGTTATCTATGAATTCTCTCATGTGCAACTACCGCAACTAAGGTCTAAATGCTCTATTGTAACGACCCATTAGGTTGTTTTAGCACTTTTGACTATTTTACCCCTTTTGACCTTCACCGTATCTTTGTTAGAGTGTATATGACTTGTGGGGATGGGTGGGGCAATTCCCGAGGCAATCGTATGTGATTTGAGTGAGAAAACGAGAGTTTTTGCATTTCATAAGTATTGGGTTGACTAAAGTCAACATCAGGGGAAATTGTGTCATTTTGAGAATTTTGTCGGTTCCATTAGCTCCGGAATGTCGAATATAGGCTGGTTGTGTATTTGGTTCAGTTCCCGAGGGTTTTGGGGGCACATTGGACATTTGGTTGGAAAGTTGATTTTTGGCCGTTTGGGGTTGACTTGGTCAACGAGACCTCTTTTGGGAGTTTTGAGTGCGCAAGTGAGTTCGTAGCATGTTTCTATGTGGGATTACATATTTGGTTTATATCGGGGCGGTTCTGGGAGAGTCTCGGGATTTCGGGGTGTGAGAGTCAAAAACCAGATTTTTTGCTGGTTCTGGTGTACTTGCCCCTGGGAGCCTCTATCCGCCCCTGCGGTGTCGCTCCTGCTAAAGGAGGTCCATAGGCGCGAGATTTTTGAAGTGGGTAAGTTCCTAATCACTCCTTTATGATTATATCATCTAATATTATGGAAATTCATGTTAGAAATCATGATTTAGGAAGGGGAATTGTGGGTTTTGGAAACCTAACTTAAGAGACTAAGATTCTTTCAATTGAGCGTGAAAGTGATGATAGGATTGGCTGACTTTTGAGTTATGGACTCTATAAATCTTGGGTAAACTGATTTTGGGACGAATTTTCTATTTTGCCCTTCGTGGCTCGGAATCCTAATTTTAGGGCTTAATTTGAGTTTGGATTAAAGAATGCCATTATGGGTATCAATGGATTCGTATAACTCCCTAGAATTCTAATTAGATCATATTGAAGCTTTTTTCCAATAAATTAACGAAATTGACCTTTGGGGTTTGGAACGGGGTCCATCGGTTGATATTTTGGACCTAAATCTCCTATAAGGTATTATGGGCATCGTTTGTCTCGTATTCTTACGCTTAATTTGTATTTGAGCAGATTGGATCATTCGGAAGCTCTACGGAAGGGCATGGCTCTGCTGTGATTTGGTTGGACTTCTTACCGGGCATGTTGAGACTAGTGTTATGCTTCGAAAATTTTTCCGTACTTGAGTGACGAGTAGAACCATGAAG
>NC_081347.1:25399725-25526743 GCF_029784015.1 Lycium ferocissimum | reverse complement strand
AGCACTCCATCATCCGAGGTGCTATTGATTATTCTTTTGGTACATATTTGTATATTCATATTTTGGGCATGACGGGGTCCTGTCCCGTCCATATGTTTAGTACTCTAGTAGAGGCTCGTAGATACGCATGTGTGGAAATCATGGTCCCAGGGTCTCCACGTATATTCATGTATATGTACGTATATGTATAGATATCTTTTGTTAACCGAAAAGCTTATGTTTGTAAAAGTGATTATGTTTTAAGTGATGAGATATTTTTATGAAATTGGACAAGCATTGTGAATGAGAGCATATAGTTAATAGCATGAGTGGTGTTCGGTGACTAGCCCCGGATGCCCGTCGCGGCCCGTAGGTCGGGTCGTGACAACTAGAGATGGACATGGTACGGTATTTGAAACTTCGGTTCGGTAATTTTGGTTTTCGGTAGTTAAAAATACTATACCATTACCATACCAAATTAATTCGATATGGTTCGGTATTTTTAAGTTCGGTTTCGGTATTTTGCGGGACGGTAATTCGGTAACCATAATTTGTTCGACTACGACTTACATACATACATATAATAAAGAATTAAGATTTTGGCTATTCAAGAAACGTCTCAATTATATTATATTAACACCTTACACGTGTAAAAATATTCAAAAGAAAGTACAAGCAACGCCCTTCATTAATCAATTACACAAAAAGGGCATTTCAACCAAGATATATATACTTCGGTACACAAAAAGAGCATTTTAATCAATTATATCATACTAACATCTTACACGTGAAAATATTTAAAAGAAACTACTAGCAATTGCAACGTCTAAACAATTAGTTTGTTCTAATACTAATTATATATTTGTTATATACATATATATAACAAATATATAATTAGAATACTTCGGTATGATATTCGGTATTTCAGTATTTTCTTTATCAATACCGAATACCGTACCAAATTTCAAACTTTTCAAAAATGCATACCAAATACTGTATCAAATACCATAATACCGAAACCACAGTATCAAAATTTTCTGTTTTGGTATGGTAATCGGTATATACCGGACCGTGCCCACCCCTAGTTGATATTGTAAACACTAACTTAAGCGTTGTGGTTGATAAATTGAACTACATAAGAGGGTGTAACATGGATAATAAGGGGGTCCCGTGAGGTGACGAGCACTTGTATCGGGTACCGGTGACATTTTATGGGAACTTGTGCAATTTAAATTATATAGTTGGTCTGAATGCCATGTTTTGGGCATTAGCTGGTAGATAATATGATCCTATGCATTTGTGAGTGGGGTATGAAGCCCGTATTTTCTGTCTCTTTGATTGTGTGTCTTTCTTGTTTGTTATGTGTGGTACTCATCACTCCTAAATGCTCGCTGAAAAGTGGAAAAGAAGCTAAGATAATGACTTTATAGCGTAATTAGCTAAAGATAGGCCTTTAAAGCTTATAATGAATAAAGATGAGATCTTTCACTGTATTTACTGGCTTCTTGTTATTGTGCATGTCATAATCATGCCTCATTTAGTATCTCATGCATTATATTATTTGAGGATACATATGTGGGTCAGAGGGGAAATGTTCCCTACGGAGCGACGATGATATCTCGAGACGTAACCTTATTGTGTGTAAGAGGTTAAAGGTGGAACCTTTGCGATTATGAGAACTCCGAAAAGGGAATCTTATGTGTATTCCGGATTCTTATTGTGATGCATGCCATATCCATGCTTATGATATATCTCATGCATACTTATCATGACTAAAAGTAAGGTCCTTTACTATTTGCATTGGTTTCTTGTTGTTGAACATATCATATTCATATTTATCATGGCATTTCATATGCATTGATGGTACTAATAAAAGGTCCGGCGGAAATGATTCAGGCGAAGTGATGATGATTATGAGCCAATGGGCTAATTGAAAGTGATATGAGCCCAAGAGGCTGAGATATGATATGTGGAGATCGTGATCCGAGGATTTTTCAGAGCAGTGGTATATGGACCTCGCGAGTCCACCATGGATCACGATTCGTTGATAATCGAACGTGTGTATACCGGGTGATGGAAAGGCCTTTCATTGCATTGCCTGGCATTACATGCTTTTGCACTTTATATCATATCATTCATCCTATCTCATTTGTTGTTATAGAGGCTTGAATAAGTTGATTGTCTATTATGCCTTGACTTTGATTTGGATTGCCTTTTTTGGCTTTGGATGATTGACAGATTAAGGACTTGGGTGCTTATTTAATTTCTTGATAAACCAAGGACGTAGTTGCTTATCCAGTTACTTGATGTACTTGTGGATTAAAAGCTTCACATAGGCTTAAACTGGGATTATTACAGCTAGATATATTACTATTATTACTGTGAACTAATGGCGGTTAAGTGTGGAAGTAGTAATTGTAGGCCAACCCTCGTCTCCATTTTCATTAAGGTCGATCGATGATGCTACTGAGTACACATTGTTCCTCACAGATTCTATTTCCTGTACGAGTGGATTTCGAGACCCTGCTGACAGTTGTGAAGGTCATTTGGACGATTTAAGGCTAGCCATCAGTTGATCCGTTGCACCGGATCTTCTTCAGTTATATTTATTGTTGTCTTTTATTTCAGACAACTTATGTACTTTTCGGATGTATGTCTAGACTTACACTTCATTTAGTCGTTCTTGTACTAGTGACACTAGATTCGGGGATGGTTGTATCTCTATTATCGTGTTTTATGAAAATAAGGATAACTAGTATTTGAAATAACTTGGTTCTCGCAAGTTGTGGATGGCTTACTAACTTGGTGGGAGTTAGTGCCTTCACGACTTATGAAATTGGGTCGTGACAAATTGGTATCAGAGCAGGTAATCGGTCTCATAAGTACAAGAACAATGTCTAGTACAGTCTTGAGGATCTAAGACAGAGACGTCTGTACTTATCTTCGAGAGGCTATGGGACACTTAGGAAAATTCCAATTTCTACATTCCTTATCGTGCGTATTTGATTTTGGTAAGGTCTAAGCTTCATTGTTCCAATCTCTCACTAATCGTTGTCCCCAATTTTGTCCCTCCTTTATTTCAATTTATTTCCTTGGGCTTCCAATTTTATTGATAAACTAAATATTTTATATTCGCTACTATGTTAGTACTATTACTGCAATTATTTATAAGTATCGTTACTTTGTTATTACTATTTTAATTGCCCTCACATTACTACATATTTATTACTTGTTAATCATAAAGTTAAGCTAGATAATATTTCTTACTCTATTATTACATTACCTATATATTTTTAGTTTTGCTATTATTAGTAAATTAGTGTTATTGAGCTATATGCTTATTACTATTAATTACTAATTGTATGATTATTACATATACTTTTCAAGTTACAAATTTCTATAAAGAAGTTTGCGGAATTCGATTAGAATATGGAGAAGACCAACAATGTAGCCTCTAGATGGCCCAATTTTCGGTCAAGTTAGTAGCGCAAATAGTGCCAAACCCGCCAGGTCCTTGAATAGACCAAACTACCCCTTCTTTAACCCCCCCGCCCAACCAAATAACCAAACTGCCCTTAAATATATATAAACAATTAGGTTTTCACTTTCCTTATGTCACGACCAAATTTGGGATCATGCGGGCACCTACCTTTCCCACCTCTGTAGGCGAACCCTCTCATTTATTATTCACATCAATAAAATAACAATTCATTCAAAACGGATAAATAATTAAGAATAACAGTGGAACTTCGTAATACATTCATGAACTCAAATGTTTACATGATTACAACAATACATGATTACAGACTCGATACAAATTCCCATGACCTAGTCTAAACTAGTACAAGAGCGACTAATAATTTAAGAATTTCCACTATACTCTAAGACTTAACCTCCGTCCCGGATGATGTGGGAGGAGGCCTTCCAGATAGGCACTGTGCAATTCCTCTTCACATTAAACCAAATACATGAAACAATCGACGTGTAAAAAGGGTGTAACAAGTGCAATATCAGTACAAGACACGCGTACTGAGTAAGTATCATAGGCCGACAATGGTTAGTGACACATATCAGTAAAGAATTCACAGAAAGACATGATCACAACTCTACCAATTCATACATCTATCTATCGCACAATTTATAACAATACCATTTCTGTTATTAATTTCACTACAATACTCACCAATCAGACTCATAACAATCTTGTCACTTCCATATCATTTTCCTTATCACTTAATCATTCATTTAGCATAATGGTGAACTCGTCACTAGGACACCCATTACCTTACAACACATAAGGACTGAACACACAGATAAGGTTCTGGACGATCTATAGCTACTTCATCAAGTACAACAACGAATCTAAACCCAAACACTCATCATTACCTAATTAAGGCAACTAACCCGACTATGTTAAGTCCGAGTATATCCGATCCAATCCAACCACTTCATAATCCAGTCATCACAATCCAATCATAAAAAATCTCAATCAAGTCATAATTCAATGCAGTGCAATAATGGTGTGAGTGCAATGCCATGCCATGCAAATGAGTTGTACACATGTACTCCAGATGGAAATATCGACATATTGGTAGCACAACCCAGCATGACTCGCGAAATCTAAGTGCCACCAATTCCGGATCTTTGCCCAACAGACAGACGGGATCCTGGCTAATTGCTCACAGGGGGAGTCTCACCGGCACCACCCTGGGGGGACCCGTGGAGTCCATGCACTAACAATGATTCCGAGATATCGTCAGAATCGGCCATGCAACAATGATGCTGGAATAAATCATCGGACATCGGACATCGGCCATCTCACAGTCACTCAAGTGCAAGAGAGTCTATCAAATATCAGTTTCATACAATCAACGATTCTGGAATTGAACCTTGGACATCGGCTTCTCACAATCACTCAAGTAAAAGAGTTTATCAAGATATCAGTTTCGCTCAATCAACGATACCGGATCATCACCGGGTATCGGCTATGCAACATGAATATAAGAGAATTCGTGCAATGCATATGTAAATCAATCAAGTTCAATATAACAAGTACCACAATGGGGTACACCAACAACGTATCACATCACAATACCGACAATGGGTACGCCAACATATATCAATAACTCAAGTACTAACAATGGGTATGGCAATACTATCCAAATTAAGATGACAAAGCAGAATTCAATATCTACCAATTCCTCATGACATCAAGTCGAGTCAATAGAACAATTTAAGGCACACATATAGTAGGGTGACGTGTCCCAAAATATACATCGATCAATCAGTTAGTACACGCCATACCACTTTCTTACCTCAACCTATTAGTTTAGAACAAGGATCTCACTCCACACTCGAAGTTATCCGTCATATAAATTTAGGACCCAAGCGCAAACGTAGGTACAATTTATCCTCTCATTTAACGGTTAGACTCACCCTAAATAACATAACTCATTCAGTCACATATTATCATGGCAAGGGGAATCCAAATGCCAAGGTGATTTGTAAGAGGTCCACTACGAGGTTTAAGGCTTGAATATACCCCAACGTATCAAGAACTTCACGGTTGGAATTATAAACCGCTATAGCGGTTACATTACCGCCAGGATGGCAGAGCCACAGCACCAGAATTGGCCGCCCCAGTGGTCGTTCAAGAAACCCAGGGCACCGCCACAACGGTCCCTCTACCGCCATGGCGGTGCCGCTGCAGTGGCTTCCTTGCCACCACGGCGGTCCTGCTAGCAGAATATTAAGGGACTATAGTCCCTTTTCTTTTCATTATCCCCCACCCCACTTCAAAAACCCCTCTATATTCCTCAAAACTCCTACTCCCATTTCACTCCTAATCATATTAAAACTCTACAACTATCGCCTGTCCCTACTTAACACAAATTAGCCTCCCCAAACACCCATTTTCTCTTACCCAAAAGCAAAGAAAAAGAAGAAGAGCCAACTCAAAGAATCCATCTCCATCCACTATTTTACTACAGATAAGGTAAAATTTCATTTTCTCCTTGCTCCATAGTTAATCAACAACACTGCACTCTAAATAACAGCTTAAGGGTTGGGATTTTTTTTGGTACCACAAGTTGGGTTTCTGAAATTTAGGTAACCACACAATTTGGATGAATTTTTGGAGTAATCTGAACTAGTTAATCATTAGGATAGTCTTCCTTTCGCACTTAGCGTGATTATAACACAGATTTGATACGCAAACTTGAGCATAGTAAAGAAAAATTCTTGAAATAGGTTCTGGGGTTTTTCAAGAAATTTGAGTTAGTTTGTTGTTAGAATATCACCCCAATGTGTTTTAAGCTTCATGCACACTGGTTTTCTCCCCGATCCGTGCTTCAAAACAAGTTTTTGATCCGAAAAGTGGGCCTTGAAATCTGGGAATTTTAGGTTACTGTTAGGGTAAGGTGATATCACTGTAATGCAGGTTGACCGCTACACGATGATGTCTTTGTAGCGCTCACCGCCGGCCGTGGCGGTGGACCATAGAAACATTGGTTACTGCTGTGGCGGTCTTCTTTCCGCCATAGCGGTACCGCCATGGCAGTCTGCAGGCCGCTGTGGCAGTTATCGCAGATTCTGCAACTGTGCAGTCTGTTGCCAAGCACTTTTTTACGCAATTTTTTGCTTTGATTCTTGCAAGAATAACATGTAACTGATAAGGCTTAAGAATTGACACACTTCTAATTTCCTTACAGGCACTATGGCTGAAAACGGGGAACAAGTACCTCAAACCCAAGGGGCGGTGCCCCCCAACGAAGAAGTGCCCGTTTACGATAAACTCCCCACTTGCTAGAGTAAATGGTTACATCTGGAACAGAGGTCCATTTCTTTATTATTGGAGCGGGGATTTGACATGACAAATATGGAGAGGCGGGCTCCGGATTTCTAGAACAGGTTGGTGGTAACCAAGTGGACTCGCTTGGTCCGAAACCCGAGAGATTGCAATGAGTCTTGGGTTAGGGAGTTCTATACTATGCTGCCTTCAGTTGACTGGGATGCCCCTGGCCCAGTGATCATAATAAGGGGTACTCCCGTGAAAGTGGGGGCAAGGGCTATCAACCGGATTTATCGACTGGATGAGCATCCCGTGGAGCCTTATGAGGAGAAGGTGGAGGAGAAGGATTTTATGTGGTTTGCCACCCGGTTGGTGCAGGCAAGTGATATACCGAAGGTTCCCTGGGTTCGTAGTAGGGGAGCGATATATAGTGACTGCTTTACTGCCGAGGCTAGGAGGTGGCTACACATTGTTAGCCGCCGGGTCCACCCTTCCTTAAACACCTATGATGTTTCCTATGCCTGGGCCCTTGTTATTATTTGCGTCTTTACCGACATTCCTATAAATGTGGGGGCGCAAGTCATTGCGGAGTGGAAGAGGTTTGCAGATAAGGGTGAGAGAAGCTTGATGTTCCCTTCTTTGATTACCTTTTTGTGCCAGAAAGCTAAGGTTCCAGAGGAGGATGATGACGATTGGGTCTAGCCTTAGGCCCCTTTCCATCCGCTAAAGGTGAAGGGTCACGGGACCGCGATTGTCAGCAGAAAAAAGAGGAAGGCGGATGATGCGGGAGAAAGGGGAAGCGCAGCTAGGGCTGACACTGGTGAGGGGGATGATGCCGAGACTGAGGCTCCTCATGTTCAAGGTCCCTTTAAGTGCATCGAAATACGCTTTGATGATATTGATGCCATGTTCCGGGCGATGCCCATGCCTTCTGGCGGTTCCAGTTCATCAGGTGCTGCTGCCAGCTACCCCACCCAGCAGGAGATGAAAGGGTATTTTGACACCCAGACGCAGATGGGTGAGTCACTCACCGGATGGCCTAGAGATCTCCCCCCCCCCTTTTTATGCTTGGTTTCCCTTGTAGGGCCAATCTTTTGTTGGTTTGCCTCTTTCTTTTTGGATAATTTTGTTTTGGTTTTTGGCTGGCCTGGTTTATGGCTAATGTCTGGATAATTTGTTTTGGATGTTGAACTATTTAGCTTTCTTGTTATTGGTAATGGTAGTTGGTTTCGTAGTAGTGACTTAGGTGTTTTTTGCTCTTGTCGGGCTTATTTTTATACAACTTGTTGGTTGGTCATACTGCTATTTTTATCTGATCTGTCGAAGGTTAAACAGGGAAATGGACCGGAAAAATAGGAAAAAAATGCAGGTCTCTGATTCCAGCAGTACCGTTTCGGCGATCTGTCAGACCGCTGTGGCGGTACAGCCTTGGCGGCAAGGGAGCCGCAGGAGCGGTCTATTTGGGAGATGGGATCACCTCTTCAGCGGTTGTCCTTCTGCTATAGCGGCGCCGCCGCAGTGTTGGATTGACCGCTGTGGCGCTAAGATCTAACCCCGAAATATAACTTACTTTTCGCACGTAGATATCAATTGGAATCGTCTAGATACCAATTGGGCTCACCGAGATATCAATTTGATCGAAGTAGCACGATTTGAAAGAAAGAAGGAAAATTTTCCTAGATGCCCTATAGCCTCCCGTGGACGGGTACGGACGTCGACGTACCATTACACGAGACTCTACTGGACATTGCTCTTGCACCTAGTAGACCTGTAACCTAGGCACTGATACCAACTTGTCACAATCCAATTTAGGACTGTGTGGGCACCTACCTTTCCTACCTCTATAGGCGAACCCTCTCATTTATTATTCACATCAATAAAATATCAATTCACTCAAAACGGATAAATAATTAAGAATAACAACGGAACTTCATAATACATTCATTAACTCAAATGTGTACATGATTACAGACTTGATACAAATTCCCATGACCTGATCTAGACTAGTACAAGAGCAGCTAATAATTTCAGAATTTCCACTACACTCTAAGACTCAACCTTCGTCCCGGATGAAGTGGAGGAGGCCTTCCAGATAGGCACCGCACATTTCCACTTCACATCAAACCAAATACATGAAACAATCTACGCGTAAAAAGGGTGTAACAAGTGCAATATCAGTACAAGACACGCGTACTGAGTAAGTATCATAGGCCGACAATGGTTAGTGACACATATCAGTAAAGAATTCATAGAAAGACATGATCACAACTCTACTAATTCATACATCTATCTATCGCACAATTTACAACAATACCATTTCTATCATTAATTTCACTACAATACTCACCAATCAGACTCATAACAATCTTGTCACTTTCATATCATTTTCCTTATCACTTAATCATTCGTTTAGCATAATGGTTAACTCGTCACTAAGATACTCATTAACTTACAACACATAAGGACTGAACACACAAATAAGGTTCCGGAAGATCTATAGCTACTTTATCAAGTACAACAACGAATCCAAACCCAAACACTCATTATTACCTAACTAAGGCAACTAACCCGACTATGTCAAGTCCGAGTATATCCGATCCAATCCAACCATCACAATTTAATCATCACAATCCAATCATCAAACATCTCAATCAAGTCATAATGCAATGCAGTGCAATAATGGTATGAGTACAATTCCATGCCATGAAAATGAGGTGTACACATATACTCCAGACGGAAATATCGACGTCTCGGTAGCACAACCCAGTGTGACTCGCGAAGTCTAAGTGCCACCCATTTCGAATCTTTGCCCAATAGACAGACGGGATCCTGGCTAATTGCTCACAGGGGGAGTCTCATCGGCACCACCCTGGGGGACCCGCGGAGTCCATGCACTAACAACGATTCCGAGATATCGTTCGAATCGGCCATTCAACAATGATGCTGGAATAGATCATCGGACATTGGCCATCTCACAGTCACTCAAATATAAGAGAGTCTGTCAAATATCAGTTTCATACAATCAACGATTCCGGAATTGAACCTCGGACATTGGCCTTCTCACAATCACTCAAGTAAAAGAGTTTATCAAGATATCAGTTTCGCTCAATCAACGATACCGGATCATCACCGAGTATCGGCCATGCATCATGAATATGAGAGAATCCGTGCAATGCGTATGTAAATCAATCAAGTTCAGTATAACAAGTACCACAATGGGTATACCAACAACGTATCACATCACAATACCAACAGTGGGTATGCCACCATATATAAATCAAGTCAAATACCAACAATGGGTATGGAAATACTATCCAAATTAAGACAACAAAGCAGAATTCAATATCTACTAATTCCTCATGACATCAAGTCGGGTCAATTAAACAATTTAAGGTACGCATATAGCGGGGTGACGAGTCCCAACACACACATCGGTCAATCAAGTGGTACACGCCATACCACTTTCTTACCTCAACCTAATAGTTCAGAACAAGGATCTCACTCCACACTCGAAGTTATCCGTCATATAAATTTATGACCCAGGCGCAAACGTAGGTACATTTTATCCTTTCATTTAACGGTTAGACTCACTTTAAATAACATAACTCATTCAGTCACATATTATAGGAAGTTTTCATCATTCGACACAAATAGGTTCCATCCGCTACTTTCAAGTCACATAAATCCATCAATGATCAAGGAAAACCACATTAATACATATGGAATCTGGCTGTGCCACAAGCCCCAACAAACATGTCACACAACAATACCAACCTAGAATTCCTTCCTAAATCTCCGATTTCCTACACATGCATTCTCCGTTCCTTCTATCACAACGATACGGAAACTAACCGGAGTCTACCAAAGGGAAGCCGTAAACCTACCTTATGGATGAGCGGGTGCCATGAACATCCATTGATTCTTTAAATCGCTTTCCATATCGTAATCTGCGTGAAATAGTTTGGAGACAACTATGCTACCCAAGATTAGTGCTTTCCACTTGAATCCTTCATAAGAGATTTGGATTAATAGGGAGGTTTAAGGGTCTTAACCCACCTCTAGTTTTCTTCTATATCAATGCTAAGAGATTTTTCCATTTTCAAACTTATATTCGGGAAGAACCCATTTTCAAGATCCATGCAAGAATCTATTTTTAAAGGACAAGGAGTGTAGAGATCTAGGTTATTAGCTCATTTTTGGTGAAGTACATGGGAGGTGGCTTAGAAAGAATTTAAGGCGAAATGTTGCTACCTCATCACTCTTCCAACTCTATATTACTTGAAACCCACTTGGTGATTCTCTAGGTGAATGTGTTTAGGAGTAATTTCTTAGGTGGAAGGAGGGTTGGAGGGTGTTAGAAGGACTTATTTGGCTAAAAATCTCATTTTTGAGCTTTCCCACCGAGTTGGGCGGCTGGAATTTAGAGTTATGAAAAAAATGGGACAATTTTCGAAATGACTCTTTAAATAGGGAAATTCACTGTGCGATACTTCCCCAGCAGGAAGTTTACCGCTACAGCGGTACCGCTAGGGCGGCTAATGTGCCACTATGGCGGCTGTGAGGTTGCGTGTACTTACGGCTCTGGCGGTTAGTATACCGCTACAGCGTGACCGCTGTAGCGCCACTTCAACCGCTATGGCGGTTAAGTTGGGTCTGGTCCCGATGCTTCTACTCCTTACGTGATGTGTTCAACGATTTTGGTTGACTTAAAAAGCTTTCCAGGATATGACTAGGTGAAGACACTGTTAAGGAGCCATAGTTGTCGTCTTCCTTTAAAACTCACAGTAATGACTAAATGGGTCGCTACACCTCAACAGCCGCATCCTTACTCCCTTTCTTCCCTTCCATTTTTAGCAAAAATAACAAAGCTCCATCAACCATGGACAGATGTTGCCCACTCTACTTTCATGATATTTTTTTCGTCTCTACCTTGCTTTGCTTGTCTCAGTCACGTGAAGGCTATCAAGATCATCCATAACCCCTCAACGTTCGGATTCAGAGTTTTTGACTAAATATTCAAAATTCGAATTTCAAAATCTAACATTGAAAAATCCCTGGCTTCAATTACTCACAAGAACACCACCTTACAGGGGGTGAAAAATTTGATATTAGCCGCCTCTCCATACCTTTAGAAAATAGCATTGATACTTCTTCACTCTCATCATTGTTAATGTCTCTCAAAAGCTCTAAAACATCTATTACTAAAAAATTATTTCTGTCTCAATAGACTTTAACCACAATAGAGGTATTCTAATTTTTCCAACTCAAATTTCGAATCTGTTCATAATGAGAGAGTAGATTAGAGGTCATCAACGTCCCGTTCATTGCACCAACAAAAGGTTAGTGAATCTCAAACTTCAATCTTTTTTATGTTTTTCATTTACTGCTAGTGTGAAATAAATGTTCCTGTTTTAGATAAAATCATGAGTTAGAGTTTCTCTCATTTAGGATGCTTTGGCGTATTCTTTATCTAACAGTGTTCTCCCGATTTTTTAAAGCTCCGTTTGAGATAGCTTTTATGAAATGACTAATTGTTTTGATATAAACTTTAGGTCTTATAAATTTTGTGCTTCAGCCTTCATTAGAAAATCATGGAAAAAATGGATATTTTGTTTAGCTTTCTGTTAGTCGTGGATACTATTTGGATTCGAGTTTGTTAATTTAATATTTTGTAGCATTGTTGTTATAATGGCTGTAGGATATCCACCTCCCTGTTGTAGAATAGTATGTCTCTAATAAAATCTATATTTTGTGATAGTTCAGCTATTGATATGTAGCAAATATAACCATTATATTTTGAGACAAAATTCTTTCATGTACTAGATATCAGGGAAGTAGACACTCAACTTGCATCTGTTTTGATTGCTGAGTTTGCTTAGGCTCGCATCTCTTTTGATCGCTGAGTTTGTTTAGGCTTGAGACATGAATTTGCATTCAGTAATTTAGTTAATAATATCATGCTTAGCTCTTTTTTCTTAATCTGGTGTGCACTCATGGATCTTTTATTAAAAAAGATTACCTCATTTGTTAACAGGTGACTTCCAAAGGGCACAGAGCATGTTTCTTTGTTTATTCACATGTAGGTTTTAGTGTGAAAATTTAATTAATTGTTCATGTTTTTAAGGTCCTTATTCATGTATATATTTGTAGTGTCTTTCTTGAACTTACAGGTTGTTGTGAATTGAATGATAGTGCTACTTTACTTCATTTACTTATTTTTCATAAAAAAAGAATCAAATTGTTACTCTAATCTTCTGTTACTTTTCTTTGTTTACATGAACACCGGAGCCAAAGAGTTTCGTTTTGAGACTCAACGATGCCGCTACCACACGAAGTCATACGTCCTCTTCTCTTTTCCCGTTTTGTTAAATAGTGACATTGAGAGGATTCCGTCCTTTTGCAGAAGTTGGATTTGAGCCTATTATTTCATCCTATCTCCATCTTGTCTTTTTTATGATTCGATACATGTTGTGTGACCAAATTTCCGTCTTTTATTTTGGTCGTGACTTTAGCTGCATAAAACAGAGAGCTACTCAGTATTTTGACCTTTAGCTAATAAACAAATGTTTATTTTTCTAACCTTCATAGTAAGATCTTTGGCACTTGTAAATGTCATATGGGAAAATCCACTCTTAAAATGTTAGTAAACTCGGAAGGTTTAAACTTTGAACCAAAATGCCATTGCTTCGTAACTTTTTAAAATTAGGGAAAAAGCATTCTACCAAACTGAAGTTCTTTTTCTTAAAAAACAAATATGTTTTCCCAAAAATTATACTGGCCAACTTTATACTCTATATTATATTTATACACATATCTTGTACTACTACTACTTATCGTAACTTATAAAAATGTTCACATTTTCATATTGAGCTTTAGTCTTAATTAATTAAGTCTGGTCGATTAACCATTTTTAATGGATCTTAAAGGATGCTTAATACCTTCCCTTTAGATTAATTGAACCCTTACCTAGAATCTTTAAGTTAGTAGACCTTAAACGGAGTTTAACTTTAGACAATCACTTTATTTACTTTAGGTGTCCTAATTCATCATAAATAATTAGGTGACGACTCCTTTACTCTGATTAACCCCGGAATTACCGGAATATTATAAACCATTTTGACTCTGATTAAAATGGGGCATAAAAATGGTGAGGACACATATTCGGGTTCGTGCATGAGCGGCGGGATGTGACGTTGCGTAGGATGGTACGAGGTGCACCGTGATAAGGGCTTTGTTTTGGGGTGCGTGTGACGGGTCTTCGGTTACTCGACGAAACAGAGGTGTATGAAAGGAATTCAAATGGATCATTCTCAGTTATGGAACGAGCACAAGTGGTGTGTCACGACCCAACCCCGTAGGCCGCGACTAGTGCCCGAACTGGGCACCCGTACACACCCATTAATCAGAAATAGCATGCGAATAACTTATACAGTACACAAATAACATATACGTACAGAAAAGTGGAACGTCACCCCAAAGCTGTCACAAATATACATATACATATAGCTGTCATACCTTCCAACAGATAATATCACATATAAGCCGGTAAGGTTGTCATAGTGTAGGGGGACGTCCAAATCACCAATCACACAGACATGACTGAACAGTGAATACCCATACCCACACATATATGTCTACAGACCTCTAAGAATAATAACAGAATCATATGACGGGACAGGGCCCCGCCGTACCCGTGAATAAACATATACATATATGCAATAATGGAATCAGGGTCAAAGTATAGGCTCCGGAACAAGGGAGCGCTCCAAGACAGCTGAACAGGAATCCTAAGCTGGAGGATCATCCAAATAAGTATCTGTACCTGCGCGGCATGAAACACAGCCCCCGAAGAAAGGGGGTCAGTACGGAATATGTACTGAGTATGCAAAGCATGAAATATGGTAAACAAGATCATAGTCAAAACCAGAAGTACGGAAAGTAAATGCAATATTCAAAATATCAAAATGCTTACTCATAAAAATACAAATCATGCATAGGGCTCTTAGAACGGTGGTCGCCCGCCTGTCGTTGGCGCCACACCAGAAGGTTTCATATCTCCGTATCCCCGTCACACATCATAGCATATCATAACATCATAACACATCATAACACCATAAGCGGTACCCGGCCCTCTAGCGAGGAACTCGGTGAACCGTAACACATCATACTGCCGAATATACATAGTGCGCACGATAACATAACCGGCCCGGGACTCGGTGAAGGAGGTAATGACAGAATGCACGAGCAGAGTCGTGAGCAACTATATGCAATTTAAAACATTTTCAAAAACTCGATAGATTAATCAAAATGAACCATCATTTAAAAACCGAGGCGATAGTCAAATCAAGTCTCCTCCGAGGGTCGTTCGAAAGCATATCAAATAGAACTTTAGGACTCATAAATACGTATTAAACTATATGAAGTAACTTAGGGGCATAATCATCGTTATAAACTCGTTAGAGAAATAAGTAATCGCCGCTCGAGGGTTAAGGCGATCGTTACACTAAATCCTTTCAAAAGTCGTTAGTACCACACAAAGGAGAGTCTCGGGGCCCACGGACGAGTATCGAACCAATCCGGGTCCATTTATGAAAGTTGGAGACCTTATCCATCGTAGAATCTCCCGCGAACGTTTCGAAGCGATCCGAGCTCGTCTATGGAAGTTACGATTGTTCGTAGTTACAAAGCCTTTTTGGAATAAAAATCTTTATAAAATCTTTGAAACCAAATCATGTAGAAACATAAGGATCATGGTTCGACTGCATTACGAGAGCCAACATTAAGAAATGAATAGAAATCGCACACAAGCTCGGACCTTAAGAATGGAGTTACCCCGAGACTCGTATCACAATCTACTTACGACTAAGACATGCCACAAAAGAAAGGGTGAGCTTCACATACCTCGTCTTCTTCCTACGTAAATCTGAACTTAGGCCTCGGCTTCTCAAAATCTACAACAACATCATTTGGTATCAAACATTAGCCATAGATTCTTAAAACTCCAATTTCGACTAGCACTTAATTTTATAGAAATTTGGGCAGCATTTCCCCTGTAAATTCAACATCCCCGAGATTTCAACTCGGCTAAATCTTCAACAACAATACCAACAACCATTCTAGCAACATCAACAATTAATTCAAAAGGCATTCTACGTCAATAACTCTTTTCTACATATTTCGACAACATTCCATTTACTCAAATTCAACTACATATATTCAACTAACACCAATGCTTACATATTAAAGTACTAGTCCGAAATCATTCAATCGAGATTCAACAACATTTCAAGCAACTCGCACAATATTCAAAATAACCTAATCAATACACCAAGCCACCCGAAACCTTCCAATTCCATAGGAACCACAACAACACATTTCTTTTCCTCCAAATTCATAAACTACACCAACATTCCACATTTAGCAACATTAACCACAATAATACAAAAACTATATTAAAATTACATTATTTCTTCCAACAACCTACAAACGATTCCAACTTCCATTTAAATCATTAAACCATCATTTTCATTATGGAATCCATGCAACAACAACCAAAACATGCTAAATAAAATTAGTTCTTCATTCTACACAACAACACACTATTCGGCCACACACCAAACCCTATTTTCATGAATTTCATCCATTTATACTTACTACAACACACATAAACCATCCATAACACATAAAAAGAGATTAAAACTTACCTTTTCACTTAGTTCTTCACTTGGCTAGAGTTGAGTTTTGCAAGAACAAATGGTTTTCTTGCTCTAACAATTACTCCATGTTGTTTAGCACCTTCCAAAGTAGAAAACATAGAATAAAATAATTTTTTTTGATCATTCTTTGGTCTTCATTTTTTCTCCATGGCCGAATAGCTCTCTTTTCTCTCCAAGTTTTTTTTTGTTTCTTGAAATTTCTAGAGATGAAATGGAATATAAAGATGACTTAATAAGTCATCTTATATTACCATATATAGATGAATACATGTGGCCTATGGCCCACAAGTCATGTGCATGGCCACATGGTCTTTTTTTTCATGAATTAAAATTTCCAAAACTTCACTTTTGGCCCCAAATTTTCATGAAATGTCTAACTTTCCATAATTCATCTTTTGGTCCCAAATTTTCTTGAAAATATTCCATGCTAACATTCCAACCAAAAGATCATATGCAACTTGTGCATTAAAATGAAATCGAAGGTCAAAACTCTCAACCTCGTATCCCGAAAGGGTCTTGTCCTTAACTTTTCGCGGTTAACCCGGATTATCCCAAGATACATAATACGGGATATAACATCCTCCCCCCCTTTAGAACATTCGTCCTCGAATGTTAAAACTTATGTGGTCTTATAAGCACTTCGGGGGAGTCTCTTTCATAGCTGTCACGTGCAGTTCATTAATCAATCAACACAACCCATGTGGGAATCTAGATTACCTGAAGAGATAGGAAACAAGTAGGAATACGTATTCTTCATCTCTTCCCTGATATTGTTCCGCCACAATACCTTAACAATAACATCTTTTAGTACGCAATCTTCTCACCCGACAATCTAGTATGGCCATGAGTCGTTTCGCGTAGAATGACTTTTTCGGTGCCCGGATACCATCCCGGAATATACCGGAGGGATCGCCTATACCTTTTTCGACAAGTAGAAGGCCGGACGCACGCCTCCAACTTGGGTAGTAGATATAATCTATAGGCAGCTTTGCCTACCTTACGGGTGATCTGGTAAGGCCCAACATACCTCGGGCTCGGGCTGAGCTTCTTTTTTCGGCCGAACTTCATAACACCCTTCATGGGTGACACTTCCAAAGATACCCAATCGTCGACCTGGAATTCTAGGTGTCGACGTCGAGCATCTGTATATGACTTCTGTTGCCCCCGAGCTGCTAATAACCGCTCCCGAATGAGTTTCACTTTGCCAGCTGCTTGCTGAATCATATCTGGCCCGATCAACTTAATTACGCCAACATCGAACCAGCCAATCGGTGTCCCGCACCTTTCTACCATACTAAGCTTCATACGGCTCTCGGATGCCGAGAATGGTAGGTATTATTATATTCGAACTCACAAGTGGCAAATAATCATCTAGCTATCGCTCGAAAATCAACAACGCAGCTCGCAACATGTTCCTTAACGTTTGAATAGCACGCTTGGTGTATCCGTTAGTCCGAGAGGCATACCGCGTCGAGATTTACTCATCGGAGTGAGCGCGGCCGTAAATGGTGAGCTCCTCCGTCCGAGATCATAGATGTGGGAGCTTTATGAAAGCTTCTCTCTATATAATCGCGCATATCCTTTAACCGGATAAGTGGTCTTGAATATGCCCCGTACCGACTCCTTTCGGTTCAACAACCAGCGTCATCAGTCCTTATGTCTTTTACCTTTACCTTTACATTCCGAATGCTCATCCAATATAACTTTGTCGCTAGTGCGTACAATGGTTATGTCCTTCAAACTATTCCTCCTGATTCCTTCTCAGGACTACTTTCCCCCGAGCTAAAGTAGGTATACACGTAATGGTTCCGCACCCTTCGTTATCCGCAAGTGCCCACTATACTTATGGCAACTCATAATTCGAGTTCAAACTAAATCTTTGGGCTCTCTTACCGCAACCTCTCCTTTAGCTTTTTGCCACAACGTTTCTCTTAGCCTTTCTCCCTCAAATCTCACCCTACAACCCGAAAGCATAGGGCAACGAAAATCCTTACTCCTTCCTGATTCTCTCATAGCACCATACATGCCTTCAATTCCCTTGTATTGGCGATCGTTTTGAATTATAGCTCCAGACTAATAAATTTCCTTTTCGGGAGCGTGATAATGCCATAATCTCTTTCAAGTCTGCAATATGTTTCTCCCCCCCCCCCCCCTTTATTAGGGAGGTCCTAATACACCAATAATTTTTTGATATCCATCGTCCTCGGCACTTATTTTTCGAGAATTAGAACTTCTTAGAATCGTTGCGCAACCTAATCTTCTTTCCTTTACTTTCATTTTTTTTTCGTGGTCATTGTTCTTTCCGTTCCACTTATCCATCTATATTCCTTCTACACAATGCCTCTTTCAAATCCTCTACCACCACACTCCTATCTTTCTCACACGCCTACCCTCACATTTTATCCAACTCTCTCGTGCTTTACTCTTTCGCTTTTTCCGACATTTCGGTCACCTTACTTACCATCCACTTATTCTCTTTTTTCCCAAATATCATTATCTTGGAACTTTCCAAGCTCAATCCGTAGCGAAAACAGCATCGGCTTGCCTTATAACGTTATGCCATTTTTCATTTTCTTTCACTTGAACTTCATTACCCTGTCTGATTAATGCCTTCCAATATGTCTCAATGTCGATTGTTGGGATTCAATATAGCCATGTATGAGATATCATATACATACGTATACATAATCATTACCATCTTATTCACAAAATATTTCCAACACTATTCGACTTATCTTGTTTCTAAAGCTATAATGCACCTTCCTTCCGTTTTCACCGATTCATCCGCGTCTCGTTCTACACGACCTCTTAAGGTTTCCCGCCATTCGCCGACTCTAATTTTCCTTAGATTAACCTAGCTTCTCATTTGCTTCTTACGCCCGAATTTGTAAGACTTTCGTAAAAACTTCCTGTGGGGTCACCCATCCTAAAATTGCTCTCACTCCAGCACGCTTAACTTTGGGATTCTGGCGAAATTCGATGCTCTAACGTCAATATGACTGCGTCGACCTTGCCACATGACCTTCAGCACATAATTTGGAGTAAGTTGAAGTCTTGACAGATTTCAAAACGCCCTCGTAACACATCTCCCGCCGAATTAAAAAAAAGGTCTCTTACTTCGACCCAATAATTATTTAATACTCGTAGTTATTCCAAATTCTCATTAAGTGGCATTTATATTCCAACGATAAGTGTCCAAAGTTCTCTTGAACAGTATCTTTATCTCAACCGATACCATTTGCTTCTTTTGATGAAATTACATTGCACCATCTATTCCCTAAACCTCCGTCTTGTCGCTTAACGATTCCATTATTTTTGAGGTGAAACCGTGTGCACGTAATACCCTCCTATGCTTTATACCTTTTTGCCCTTACCATGTATTCAACACAGGCTTCCAACTCACTCAAAAACATCCCAAGTTCGTCTCGACAATGGTCTTATCCTATCACCATGTATCGCACTACGCGCCTTTAAATTTATAACTATGTATTCTCTTTCGTTCCATATTCGTACACTATTTAATTACCTCTATATCAAGTGCCTCCTTTAGTATTTCCTTACCATATTTCCCGGTCTATGTCCATCCTTTTCTCGCGCACGAGGAGTTTTATAATACCGCTACATTTTCGGGAATATTACTCCTACATAATCCCTTTCTTATTTTCAAATCATATCCCGTTCACCCCTATTTGGTTCTTATATCCTTATCATGCCGGTCATTTCCTAGCACTCCCTCTACTTCGTTGTTCGCCTCTCTATAACTGGTCTTTCACAGTTCCGTCACTGTTATTACTCGTGCTCTCGGCTATACGTGTCATCAACTATTACTACTCTGTTATCTTACTCACTTTCCTTTTTATCCCTTCTTCTTTTGTGCTCACTATCGCTCCCATTATCTCGTAACTTCTATTCTATACCTTCCCCGTAGAAGAACTTCATAAATTCCTCTTCCTCTCTCTTTTTTTTTTTTTCCACTAACTCACCTTCATACTTGAGTCATACGGATCACGTCATATCTATTAGTCACTTCCTCGCTAAGCCTTGCTCATTTTCATAACATTCCTTACTATATTCACATAATATCTTGTTCGTAATCGGCCTTATAGTGTCGCACTTCTTAACTTTTTGCCCTTTCCGGTCAATCTTATCTTTAATATCTCACAAGCTGTCTTGTCGGTACATTCATATCCGTCACAATTCTCTCTCTTTTTTTTTCTTTGTACTCTGGTCTCAATTGTGCTGTTATTTCTTCTGGCTATAATCTCGTCATAATTTAGCCCGGCTTATCAATTCAGTTGGTACCTTAATATGACACTCTATTATAATTTGCCAACTTCTTCTAAATCATCTCTTACCATCGCAAGCCTTTTCCAAATTCCTTTTTACCATATCAATATCAACCTCCTAATTACTATCGTCGCCAACTCAGCAGTTAACTTATTTTTCAAGGTCAACCATACTTGCAACTTAGTCAAATTCTATCCTTACTATTGACACAACCTTTCAAAACATACCGCAACCCTATATCTCATTCTTGTTTTATTTCCGGAAAAATTTCGGCAGAGTTTCCTCTATATTTCTTACTATCTCAAAACCTGCACGCAGGAAATACCAACAATGCCTCACAGGGCCAACACACACACACACACACACACACACACATATATATATATATATATATATATATATATATATATATATATATATATATATATATATCAACGATGATGATAAAATGATGGACTTACCTCGTATGTCCAACTCGAATCCACCTCGTTACACTTTCCCGTTTACTTTCCCTTTCTAAATTTTTTTTGACTTTACATCTCAATCATACTTTAATGCTTTATTCGACATAAACCTTCCGTACCTTTGCTTACTCGCGTGCTTTGTATCTTCCAATGTCGTCAATCGCTTTCCTTCTCGTCGATGTCGTCCCTTTCGAAATCGAAGGTTAGTACGAGAAATTTCATTTCCTATGACTTGGCTCTATCGCACGATCTAAGACAGAAAAAGGGTCACTGATTCCTAAGTGCCCCGCAGCCTCTTGTTTATAAGTGTGGCCGGCTTCACACCATAAACAAGACTCTGCCGGACACGGTCTGTAGACATTCCGAGGACAAACCGCTCTGATACCACTTTTGTCACGACCCAACCCCGTAGGCCGCGACTAGTGCCCGAACTGGGCACCCGTACACACCCATTAATCAGAAATAGCATGCGAATAACTTATACAGTATACAAATAACATATACGTACAGAAAAGTGGAACGTCACCCCAAAGCTATCACAAATATACATATATACATATAGTTGTCATACCTTCCAGCAGATAATATCACATATAAGCCGGTAAGGCTATCATAGTGTAGGGGGACGTCCAAATCACAAATCACACAGACACGACTGAACAGTGAATACCCATACCCACACATATATGTCTACAGACCTCTAAGAATAATAACAGAATCATATGACGGGACAGGGCCCCGCCGTACCCGTGAATAAACATATACATATATATATATATATAGGCTCCAGAACAAGGGAGCGCTCCAAGTCAACTGAACAGGAATCCTAAGCTGGTGGATCATCCAAATAAGTATCTGTACCTGCGCGGCATGAAATGCAGCCCCCGAAGAAAGGGGGTCAGTACGGAATATGTACTGAGTATGCAAAGCATGAAATATAGTAAACAAGATCATAGTCAAAACCAGAAGTACGGAAAGTAAATGCAATATTCAAAATATCAAAATGCTTACTCATAAAAATACAAATCATGCATAGGGCTCTTAGAACGGTGGTCGCCCGCCTGTCGTTGGCGCCACGCCACATCATCACACCAGAAGGTTTCATATCTCCGTATCCCCGTCACACATCATAGCATATCATAACATCATAACACATCATAACACCATAAGCGGTACCCGGCCCTCTAGCGAGGAACTCGGTGAACCGTAACACATCATACTGCCGAATATACATAGTGCGCACGATAACATAACCGGCCCGGGACTCGGTGAAGGAGGTAATGATAGAATGCACGAGCAGAGTCGTGAGCAACTATATGCAATTTAAAACATTTTCAAAAACTCGATAGATTAATCAAAATGAACCATCATTTAAAAACCGAGGCGATAGTCAAATCAAGTTTCCTCCGAATGACGTTCAAAAGCATATCACATAGAACTGTAGGACTCATAAATACATATTAAATTATATGAAGTAACTATGGAACTTAGGGGCATAATCGTCATTATAAACTCGTTA
Source organism: Lycium ferocissimum (assembly GCF_029784015.1). NCBI lineage: Eukaryota > Viridiplantae > Streptophyta > Magnoliopsida > Solanales > Solanaceae > Lycium > Lycium ferocissimum. Next base: position 25,503,988 of record NC_081347.1, on the reverse strand, counting down.
GAGAAATAAGTAATCGCCGCTCGAGGGTTAAGGCGATCGTTACACTAAATCCTTTCAAAAGTCGTTAGTACCACACAAAGGAGAGTCTCGGGGCCCACGGACGAGTATCGAACCAATCCGGGTCCATTTATGAAAGTTGGAGACCTTATCCATTGTAGAATCTCCCGCGAACGTTTCGAAGCGATCCGAGCTCGTCTATGGAAGTTACGATTGTTCGTAGTTACAAAACCTTTTTGGAATAAAAACCTTTATAAAATCTTTGAAACCAAATCATGTAAAAACATAAGGATTCATGGTTCGACCGCATTAAGAGAGCCAACATTAAGAAATGAATAGAAATCGCACACAAGCTCGGACCTTAAGAATGGAGTTACCCGAGACTTGTATCACAATCTACTTACGACTAAGACATGCCACAAGAAAGAAAGGGTAAGCTTCACATACCTCGTCCGCCTCCTAAATTAATCCGAACTTACGTCTCGGCTTCTCCAAAATCTACAACAACATCATTTGGTATCAAACATTAGCCATAGATTCTTAAAACTCCAATTTCGACTAGCACTTAATTTTATAGAAATTTGGGCAGCATTTCCCCTGTAAATTCAACATCCCCGAGATTTCAACTTGGCTAAATCTTCAACAACAATACCAACAACCATTCTAGCAACATCAACAATTAATTCAAAAGGCATTCGACCATCAATAACTCTTTTCTACATATTTCGACAACATTCCAATTATACGTTCAAATTCAACTACATATATTCAACTAACTCCAATGCTTACATATTCGAGTACTAGTCCGAATCATTCAATAAAAGATTCAACAACATTTCAAGCAACTCACACAATATTCAAAATAACCTAATCAACACACCAAGCCACCCGAAACCTTCCAACTTCCATAGGAACCACAACAACACATTTTTTTCCTCCAAATTCATAAACTACACCAACATTCCACATTTAGCAACATTAACCACAATAATACAAAAACTATATTAAAATTACATTATTTCTTCCAACAACCTACAAACGATTCCAACTTCCATTTAAATCATTAAACCATCATTTTCATTATGGAATCCATGCAACAACAACCAAAACATGCTAAATAAAATTAGTTCTTCATTCCTACACACAACACACATATTCGGCCACACACCAATTCCATGTTTTCATGAACTTCATCCATTTCTACTTACTACAACACACATAAACCATCCATAACACATGAAAAATGAGATTGAACCTTACCTTTTCCACTTAGTTCTTTACTTGGCTAGAGTTGAGAATTGCAAGAATGAATGGTTTTCTTGCTCTAACAATTACTCCATGTTGTTTAGAACCTTCCAATTAGTAGCAAACATAGAAGAAAATAATTTTCCATGATCAAAATTTTTGGTCAATTTTGGCCACCATGGCCGTTTTCTCTTTTTTTTTTTTTTTGTTTCTTGAAATTTCTAAGATGAAATGGTAAAGATGACTTAATAAGTCATCTTATATTACCTATATACCTCATACATGTGGACTATGGCCCACAAGTCATGTGCATGGCCACATGGTCATTTTTTTCATGAATTAAAATTTCCAAAACTTCACTTTTGGCCCCGAATTTTCATGAAATGTCTAACTTTCCATAATTCATCTTTTGGTCCCAAATTTTCCTTAATATTCCATGCCAATAAATCATAGGCAACTTATGCCTTAAAACAATATCGAGGGTTAAGGATCTCTACCTCGTATCCCGAAATCGTCTTGTCCTTAACTTTTCATGGTTAACCCGGAATGTCCCAACGTCCAAAATACGGGCTATAACATGGTGGATGTGCTCATCCGGCAATTAGTGGTTATAGATGATTGACTCTTGTGGGAGTGATCAGGTATAATTCTTTGTTAAAGGTCGGGTATGTGGGTTTGCGTGATATCTCGTTTGTTTGATGTTAAGGGGTCATTTTGAGCTATGAGCCTATCGGTTTTGCGAGACTGCTCTGCCTATGAAGTGATTTATTAAGGGACGTAAATTTATTAGTAAGTTTGACTACATCGTAGGCTTCTGTAAGAGACAGTGATTGGTTAATAGAAATGAATCTAGCGAGGGATGAATGTGAAGATTTGACTACTTGTGGATAGTTTAAATGTGACTTTGGCTCAAAAAGGTTCTATGATTAACGGTGGATGTTAACTAATTCAAGTCATGAATTTGAGGACCAATGAAATAAGTTTGAACAAGGATTAGTGGATTCACCAAAGGACTTTGAATACTTATTTTGGGTCGGTATACTCATGGGCCATGATAGTAGAGCTATTCGTCTTTTAAGGGGATTTTGGCAAGGAAATCGGTATGAGCTATATGAGGACGTCGGTAGGAATTCATGTATAGTAGTAAAGGATCGCCTTCAGGTTTTGGACTACTTCGATGGTGATTGAGAGTTGCACCGGCGGTGATTAACTTCGTTGAATGACCAGGGTTGGTTGGTATTTTCTGGTTGAAAGGCTTCTTGAGGAGTGGTATATGTGTTGCATTGGAATTAGAGAAGCTTTTCATTTTAAGGTTCGAGTGAGACAAGTGAAACTCTCAGACGCTCAAGATTGTGGTTCGCTATGACCTCCATGATTGGATTAGCTATTTTGAAAGAGTTATAGTATTTTGATCTACCCCACGAGTGGGTTTGGGTGATTCTTGGTTGTTAATGATAAAAGTGGTTTTTGTGGGATATGGAAAGAGAAGAGTTAAGAAAAAAGACATCTTATTATCAGCTTTGGAGGATTAAGGTTCATAAGACTTGAAATTGAAGCAGCACGACTACTTGAATCATGATCGGGATGTGGTGTCCTTATATTGGATCTTTCAGTAAGGGTGTAAAGTAACAAGTTGATTGAGGAATTCTATGTATAATTTGACTTAGTGTGTCTGGCAAGCGGAACTTTGTCAATGAGGGTTGATGAGAAGGCAACTGGTGTAGTACCAAGATAGGTAATTTGATGGCATCTTTGAAGGAACGAGCAAGAATTGATCGACAAGAAAGAATCCTTACAGTTGGTAGTTGGAGTCATAATTTCGAGAAAAGGCTATGTAGGCAGTAATAGATGGTGTTGAAGTGTTGATTGTTAGATATTATGGTAGATTGTTTCTAATGTGAATGACTAAAGGGTATCCGTGCGGGGTAAGGCTCGTGGATTGTGAGATTAGTACTCTTGGATTTGCTAAAAGGCGTAATAAGTATTGCACTCAGGGATTTGCGATTATGAAGGGTGAAGCCGGTGCCATAGGCCTTACTTTGGAATGATCAGTTAATTTTACAAAATTGGTACAACAAGATAAACAATGGGGTAGTGTACATAGTATGATACTTGAAGGATTAAGAGGATCTGTATAGTGAGTGTTGACTTAGTGATTTCATCTCGTCGGTACGAGACTATGGGAATTGAGAATTGCGCAACTGGCTTTGTATAAGATTAGTTATTGACGGAAAAGCTTAGAGTTGGCTCAGTAGAAGCACAAATTTTTTTTTGGTCAGATGGAGTCATGACTTGGACTCGGGGTGTGTGACTACGTGATTTCTACGAGTTCCTGGTACTAGAAATAGCTTTGGAACGTGAGGGAGGATGATTAGTGAGCAAGAGAATTGGTATGGACTTCGTGGTAAGATTTTCATGGTTGTTGGAAAATTTTGATGTCACCTGGGTCGTGGTGGACCGTTAGACTGTTGCTCCCAAACGAACACGCAAGTATACACGGTCGTACAAATAATATAGGATTTAAAGTCTAGATATTGTACCCACAGGGACTTATGATTAACTATTTACTAAACTAAACTAATGCTAATTATCTAAACAAGAAATAAAATCTAAATTATATTTGTAAACTGACTAAAAATAAAAGAAAACAAATAATGAACTTTAACCAAGAAAGAGCGGATCTTTATCGGAGAAAAGATAGATGTAGGGCTATGACTACTAACAATCCAGTTGAGTCTTCAAATCGTTATACCTATGGGTTACTAGTTGACGGGTTGATGTTAACTTTATGAGTATCTTCCGAGTTGCTCACAAGCCTGTAGATGCTACTATAACGCCTATATTCCTGTGGTCGCCAGAGGTAATAAGAACGCATTTACTTCTCCGTATTCAACTAAGCAAGGCTAAAGGATATATTCCTATCCTCAATAGCGAAACAATTATATCGAACAAGCTCTATTTATTCTTATTACGCATGCAAATTCCCTATCCCTAGTTCAATTCACACGCCACAGATAGTGCTCAACTATTTCGTCAAATAATCAAACAATTAAGACCAAGAATAAATAAATAACCCAAAGATGGAAAATCAATAGATATAAACGATAATCAAACGTCAACTTTCATGCTAGCGTCAAAACCCTAGAACTAAAGAGTTTAGCTCCACATAGACATGGAGGAAAAACAATAAATCATCCGAATAAAAACGTAAAAATAAGTATTATAGAGAAGAGAAGATAAAACCCAGTAACTGCGGCCACCACGGCGGCTCCAAGCTCTCTCTAAGTCCAAAGTTCTAAACTAAGGATTTCAAGTTGTCCAAAGTTATGTAAAAACCCTGGGCACCAAAAGGTCTGGACTTTTAAAAACCAAGTCCAACTTGGACCGGGACACAAGTCTGTCGAATTCTAGCCCGCGTCACGCACGCCCAAATTTCCAGAAACTAAATTCTTCTTGGACTATTGAATGCCTTCAACACTGCCACGTAACTTCAATCACCAAATTCCCTTCAGGTAAAGCTTCACATGCAATTTCGCACCTAATTTAAATCTCAATACTATGCTGCTTCTCCACGTCTTCTCTATTCAGCTCAACATCTTCATTTATACAAAGATTGATTTATATTCTCATCTAATCTTTTTCTCACTTCCAGCTAAAGCATTTAATGTCAAAGTTCATCTTTGGCTTTTTGCAATTTTCACACTTTTCATTTATATTTTGTAACAATCTATTCATCTTTACATTGCTTTGTTCCTACACATTAAAAAGAGCTAATACTCAAAATACCCCTCAACGTTTGACCAAAATCCCAACTACACACCTAAACTTTATGTTGGTCCTATTACCCCTGGACAATTTTTTTCAATATTAAAATGCCCTTTTTTGCGACGTAGCGTTCAATATGACAACCCCCAATTATTAATGGTGCTTGTCCACACGCGCCTGGCTCACGTGCCACATCTTTAATTTCCCCCCATTTTGTTTTATTAATTTCCCCTCTTCCTCCATCCATCTACTCTTCTTCTTTTTCTTCTTCTTCAAAAAAAAAAATCTCTCAATTTTCCATACTCCATTTTTAGTATGAGGATCCGAAAACCCATACCCAATTCTCCTTCATCTTCATCATCATCTTCAACAACATCATCATCATCATCATTAGGAGTTGAAAAAAAAAAATCACACCAACTTCCTCAAATCTGATCCAAAAAAACCCAAATGTGAAAGGAAGCTTCCTAACACCAAGTAGAACAAAGTTCATCCATTAATTTGATCAAACAATCAAGAATTTAAAGAAACCCACTTGGTGTTCTTCATAGCTTTCTCCAAAATTTCTAGCAATGGAGTTTAATTTTCTCCCCAAATCAACTCAAAGAATTAGTGCTTAAACAACTCCAACCAAGCAACAAGTAGCAACTCCAAACAAGCAACTTCCAATCAGATTTTCTTTAACAAGATTAGATTTTCAACCTTTTTTTTTCCAGATTTTTTTTTAATTTGATTTGGGAAAACAACGATTATAAGAATAATCACTATCCTAGCTCTAAATTTATAATGGGTATTATTTTAACAAAAAAAATGGAGATGGGTATTAAATAGGGTGAAGAAGAAGATGAAGTAGCCTAAAAATGGTGGGAATTTAAATTTATCTATGTGGCAGTCCAGTTGGCATTTTAAAACACGTCAGATGTTTTTTTTAAAAGGCTATAACGCGCCACTGAGCGGTGTAGTCACACTCATGTCCACATCAGCAAAAAAGGGGCATTTTAATACTGAAAAAAATTATCCAGGGGGATAACAACGCAAAGGTTAGGTGTGTAGTTGGGATTTTGATCAAACGTTGGGGGGTATTTTGAGTATTAGCTCCATTAAAAATATAATATTAAGCACAATTTAATATAATCAATACTCAAAAGAAAATTAAAAGTACTAAAATGTGAGGCAAACAATAACTAAATGTATGCATTTTAGGCCGAACATCATAGACTAAGTTGGCTCATCTCAAACCGATTCAGACTACTTGCAATTCAGAGAAATTGGCTAGGATTTACATCCGAGAGTTGTTCATTTGCTTGGGGCGCACATTTCTATCACTTCAGACTTACTCCTCATTTCTGGCATCCTATGCGGAAAGAGTTGGGTTCTTGGGTGGAGCTTAGTATAGCATTCCACCCTCAGTTTGATGACCCGATCGAGCGGGCTATTCGGGCTCTTGAGGATATGTTACAAACCTGCGCGATTGATTTTGGTGGTGTTTGGGATCAATTTTTGCCTTTTTCGGGGTTTGCTTACAACGACTATCATCGTTCGAGGCTCTGTAGGGTAGGAGATGTCGATCTCCGATTGGTTGGCTCGATGCGTTTGAGGTTAGACCGTGTGGTACAGACTTGTTACGCGATTTTCTCTAGATAGAGTTAAGACATTTCAAGGGAGGTTTCTCACAGCTCAGAGTGGACAAAAAAGTTATACAGATCGGAAGCTTCTTGACTTGGAGTTTATGGATAGTAAGCTAGTTTTGTTGAAGGGTTCACTCTTGAACGGGGTGATGAGGTTTGGGAAGAAAGGCCAGCTAAGCCCTAAGTGCATTGGTCTTTTTGAGATTGGTCAGCGTATTGGTAAGGTAGCCTATGAGATTATCGTTACCTCCAAGTTGTCGGGTGTTTCTCTGTGTTTCACATTTCCCTGTTCTAGAAGTACCATTAGGATGGTTCACGTATGATTCAGTAGGTTTCGGTGTTGCTAGATCAGAGTCTGACTTTAGAGGAAGGAATGGTTGCTATTTTGAGTAGACAGATTTGTGGATTAGATATCCCTAGCTTTTTCAGTAATTCTGGTGCGTCCCCTTTTATTTCATGTTAGAGGATGAACATGTGTTTAAGTGGTGGATGATGTAACGACTCGTTATGTTATTTTAGCACTTTCAACCATTTTACCCCTTTTCACCTTTCCCGTAGCTTTGTTAGAATGTATATGACTTGTGGGGATGAGTGGCGCAATTTTCGAGGCAACCGTATGTGATGTGAGTGAGAAAATGAAAGTTTTTGCATTTCATAAGTGTTGGGTTGACTAAAGTCAATGTCGGGGAAAATTGTATCATTTTGGGAATTTCATCAGTTCCATTAGCTCTGGAATGTCGAATATAGGCTGGTTGTGTATTTGGTTCAGTTCCCAAGGTTCTAAGGGGGGGGGGGCACTTTAGACATTTGGTTGGAAAGTCGATTTTTGGCCGTTCGGGGTTAACTTGGTCAAGAGACCTCTTTTGGGAATTCTGAGTGCGCGAGTGAGTTCGTAGCGTGTTTCTATGTGGGGTTGCATATTTGGTTTGTATCAGGGTGGTTCCGGGAGAGTCTCGGGATTTCGGGGTGTGAGAGTCAAAAATCAGATTTTTTGCTGGTTCTTGTGTAATTGCCCTTAGAAGCCTCTGTCAGCCCCTATGGTGTCACTTATGCGGAAGGAGGCCCATAGGCGCGAGATTTGGGAAATGATGTTCGCTCTTGCTGTTGCAAAGATATGTTCGCAGAAGCGAAGTTTACCCTGCGTGGATTGGTCCGCAAGCACGCACCTCCAAGATCTAAAGTGATTTTGCCCCTGTGGTGTATTGCTCGAGGGAACGGACTCGCAGGTGCGAGGAAAGTTCCGTAGGTGCGGTATTCGCTGAATAGGTTTGTATATTTATTCCCCATTTCGTTATTAGACCTTTCATTCACATACTTGGAGTTTGGGAGCTCGGCTAAGGGTGATTTTTGAGAGATTCTTCAAGGTTCTTCAAGTGGGTAAGTTCCTAATCACTCCTTTATGACTATATCATCTAATATTATGGAGATTCATGCTCGAAATCATGATTTAGGAAAGGGAATTGTAGGTGTTACGGTTCGCATTTTCGCGAGGGGGTTAGCGCTCGAAAAAGCTACTTTGAACTCGTTGGTGCTCTTTCGGACTTTGTTTTAAAAGAGTCGCCACCTACTTTTTAGGAAATTAGGAAAACCAGTTTTGAAGGGTTTATTCATACATCGTGAAAAATCCTTCTTAATCCAAAGTTCTAGGTAAGGGTTCTGATGATCCCCTAGGGAAGGTGTTAGGCACCCTAGTATTAAGGCTTCGTACTATACGGTTGAAGAGTATTTGCATGAACTGTTTGTTTGGTGTTTATTTTCCTGAAAAGGGTCTATCATTTTGTATATCGCTTTTTTTTTTTTTTTTTTTTTTTTTTTTTTTTTTTTAAAGAATTGAATATATTCCCTTTACACATAAGGTAGTTAGGTTCGGATTTATAATATCCGAATAAAATTAGTTCCTTTCATATATAAGGATAATAGTAGTTTTTGTAAAGATAAAAAGTCTTTTAAAAGTGTGGGATGAATAGATTTGTTCATGCTTGACTCATACATGGTCCAGGTTAATCCGTTTAATACGTTTTTTAGAACTTCCTTATCTAAAACTTTATATTTATAAATAGTTTACACTGATTTAATTTACATGAGTCTGATTTATATAACCAACTAACTTTTGGTCTTTGAAATTTATCTTTAAAACCAAATTGTTTATAACCTAGGAATATCGTTTTGACATAGGTTTGGCCCATACTTATGTTCTTTTCTTTTCTGAAAAATAGTTAAGATCTGTTGGGTTTTTGGCCCAAGTCTTATTTCTTTTTTAATTACTAGGCTCGGCCCGAAACATGTTTTTCTCTTATCCTTTTTATGAAAAAATTTGGTTAAGTTGGGCCTGAAAATATGATTTTTAGGTTGGGCCTTAGCCCTCAAAACCCTCAACTTTTCGTCTGAATTGAACCCAGAAAATATGTGTGTTTTGGTACAAAAATATATACATATGCAGAAATCTAGAAATAGTTTTCTATCTGATTTTTAGTCCAAAAGAACTCATTTCTGGTATTTTAATAGCATATCATTTACGCACATTTTTGAAACCTATTTTTTTCTGCCTAGACTAAAAAGAGCTTTTGAGAACTGAATCTACAACTAGGAAAAAACGTTCTTTCTAGTTTAAAACATCACACCTGATTTTCTTTACTTAGGAAAAATGATAACATCCTATATATGTTTAGTAAAATCAAACCTAATACTTTTTATTCCTTTACTAATTTCAGCCACTTTTTATTCTTTTAGAAAACGTCTATTTAATCCGAGTTTTGAAAAATCACGTTGGGGGCCTAAGGTCGAACTAAACGGCATAATGTACCGTTTACCTAAGATGCCTAGTCCAAACCATAAATGATTCCAATAATAATGTGAGTTTTGTTTTATAATATACAAATACAACACTTTAAATAAAGGAACTATCATAACGAAATTTAAAGAAAGAGGAATATGTTAGGGGTGTACCAAACCCTTAATGGACCATTTTTACCCATGGTTGGGCCTTCATGCCATTCTCACCCATGACAGGGCCTTCAATAATATTAGCTTCCCTTTTCTCTTCTTGGACTTAACAGTTTTTTGATAGAAAATTTCCTATTAGGCCTTTGGCCTAACAGGCTAGTTGGACTCTGGCCCAAATGGGCATGCAGTAGGAAAAGGGGGAAAAAAAGAAAAGGAACCGAATTAGTCTATGTTTGATGAACCTATTACTAGCATAATTATACGCATATATATATATATATATATATATATATATATATATATATATATATATATATATACACACACACACACACACACATCCAATTTGATTACAAGTGCATAACTAAAGGACTTGATCATACACTATTGGCTTCACTGAAAACCCGAACTCATACCATACCAAAGGGAAAAGGTTATCACCACCCTTATTCCTGACACCGCACAAGTTTCAAGGGGTTTCACGAACCCCAGGCATGGCTGGATATCGGGGAGTGGCTAGACCTATCCCCCAAAACACCTCAAACCCTCCAAAACAGTGTTGCCATAGTATAGAATTAGCACCCCAAAGTTATACACAAGCATCCTCACATAGGAAGCATTTTAAATGCAAACAACATTAAAGTAAACTCACAGTAATGTAAAGAGGCTGAGGCAAATATTGTAATGCCATGATGTATAAAAATAAACGCAACAAGTTCAAAATATTTAGTCAAACAGGTGATACAAACAAACCATCCTCTTTTACTCATATATACATGCTACCTATAACTGGTCCATTCTCTTATATATACATAGTATACTTATGATATATACATGTGATGTGTATACCGAGTGTATATCATGTGTATATTCCTCTTCCTTTTCATTAACCTATACCTATTTTGTGTATATCCCACTCTATGAGTTTAGCTTTAGGCCTCGACACCATTTCATTCACGTAATTAATCTTTGTCCCTTAGAACAGTGTTCAAGGACAAAACTAAAGCTAATTAAAGTTTAACTTTAACTCTTATACACATCAAATAAATGATTCATCAACTTCATATGTTAGCAGACCTCATAGTAGGAAATGAGAACCGTTTAATGTAATAGAAGAAGCACAGTAGAAGGATGTAGACAAAGAGGAAAAATTCTATAACTTATGATCACCAAAACAGGGTTGGAGCACCAAGAGGTCTGCCAAACAACATTAAATGGACTGAGACTGTACAACTTTATATTCCCAGAAAGAACCACATAAATGAACCTTTGTTTTATTCCAGCAGTAGTCAGAGCACATTTACAACAAGATTTCATGTAAGTTGCTGTCACGACCCGAACTAAGGGCCGCGACGGGCACCCGGGGCTAACCACCGAACACCGCTCATGCTGTTATCTATATGCTCTCATTCATAATGCTTGTCCAATTTCATAAAAATATCTCATTGTTTAAAACATAATCACTTTTATAAATATAAGCCTTTCGGCTAACAAAAGATATATATAAATATACATACATATACATGGAGACGATGGGACCATACTTCCCACACATGCGTATCTACGAGCCTCTAATGGAATACTAGACATATGGACGGGACAGGACCCCGTCGTGCGCAAAATGTGAATATACAAATATGTACCAAAAGAATAATCAATAGCACCTCCGGACGATGGAGTGCTCACAAATCGCCCATCGGCTCCTAGGGATCAAGACCGTCTCCCCGCCAGCCAGGCACGAACACGCATCCAAAGAAAAGGACGTCAGTACGAACGTTGTACTGAGTATGTAAGGCAGAAATGAAATGAGCATAATCTGGAAACCATAAGTCATGAGACGAGAATACAACCTGTACACTTTCTTACATATAAACCAGTTGCATGTGCATACGTCATACATAAATAAATCACATACATTATCATAGCATGCAAGCACCGCCACATCAATCATACATCATCATATCGTTACCCGCGTCCGGGTAACCCCTGCTGTGCCCCCACTAGTGGTGATCATGTCCGCCCTTTCCTCGGTGCGGTGGAATCATAGCAGCCCGCCGTAGCGGTGACATGCCCGGCCAATTAGGCGCGGTGGAATCACATTATCACACATACCATACACTTGTCATCATTAACATTCAATTCATGGACATATCGTGGCTTATCATAATCTTATCATGATTTAACATCCTTAGTTACATATACATATACATACATTGCGCTTAAGGGTAGCTATGTTTACGTCGGGGTGACATGAGGTCGTAAACTCCCGGTCATGTTATGGAATAAGCATAAGTGTCATATCTCACCTTGGAGGGATTTACAATTTAAGGTGAGAACATATAGGAAGGAATGCCAATGGATCGTGATCATCATTAATTATTTCGTGAGGGCATTGTATCATGGTCTCTCGAGTCTTTATCGTATTCGTAGCGTATTTCTTATCCAGTCTCGCTATTCATGAACTTAGACTTCGCATTTCTAGAAACGTAAAAGATTCATGAAGGAAGAGAAAACTCATGCTTAGGATTTATGCCTTGGAAGGAAGGGTAATGCCTCACATACCTTTTGTCGTTAACTACTCTATAGCTTGCTCGTTCTCCTTTGACGTCTTCGTCTTTACCTTCAAGATAGTTCGCATCGACATTAGCTATATCGTCACAAAAGCATACTCATTAAAGCTATAGAAATTTGGGCAGCATTTCCTTTGTTTATACTACTTTCCGCCCTATTCCATATCAACTCCCAACATTCATAATAACCATCACAAAATAGCTAACAACAATCGTCATTCATTTCCATGATTCGCATTTCATAATTTCACCTAAATTCTCCATATTCATGACTAAGGTTCATTGTCACGCTTGTTCACTTATAATACTCATTCCATGCTCTAAATATCATTTATAACACATTTATAACATCGACACTTCCATTTTCATGATTCATCTCAACTATTATTCAATAATGACACTATCCTCATATTTGTGACCCATTCCCTACACTCTTTCACAATCCATGTATCTCAACTTATAAATTCTTCAAATGATATGAAAAGGTCATAAAACTCACCTTAGATACTAGAGGAACAAGCCTTGAATGGTGATTCACCCTTAGCACCAAAACCCTATTTTCTCTTTCTTAAGATTTCTTGATTTGGGTGACTTTTGTTGGGTTTCCTTCACTTGATTCACTTCAAATCTAGATATTGATCCTTGATTTCTCTTATTTTCTCATGGATGAAAGGTATGGAGTATTCTAGAGAGGTCTTGAGGTGTGGAGGAGTGGGAGATGGAATGAAAATGAAATGAAATGATCACTTATATAAAAATACATTTCGATCCCGATGGAAATATACGGACCAACATACGGTCCGTATAAAATCTCGACCGTATGTTGGACCGTATATACGGTCCCGGTGCATCATGTCTTGCTGGGCTAGATCTACGGCTAGACATACGGTCCATGGATCTTATACGGCCAGTATGTCTGGCCGTATGTCTACCCAGTTTTCCGAGAGTTGTTTCGTCGACTCGTTTGATCTCCGATCCTTATGGAACCTTCTTAACCCTTGTTCAACACTTCAATATCATTCTAAGTGACGTTATGACTCTTCCTTGGGGCATCATTTATACGTCATTAACTTGATACTCATACTTCTTATCCTATACTCTCAACTTATAACTCGCTTCTCTTAACAACTTTCTTTCTTCAAGTCTAATGTCTTTGGAAATCTTAATTAGGGTCATCACATGCTAGTTCTTACTTGTCCAAACCTCGTATACGTCGTACCCCTCGCTAGTCTATCCACCGTACGCTAAGGGGAAATTTCCGAGGTGTAACAGTTGCCACTTGAAATAAAAAAGAGAAAGGACCAGCTATGTATGTCACCAAGCCTCACAGAAAAAGAATGGCATAAAGTTTAACACAATTCTTAGCAACTCAGGATTTTTAACTTTCTAACAGGACACTTATTGTCAAGAGCCTTAAACTAATTCATTTCTCTTTAAAAGAAGGCAAAGATCATCCTCTTGAAATAACCAGTTTCTTTTTTCTTAACTTCCTAAGTTGCATTTGGACATTTAGATATTTGAACAAGCTAACTTTCCCCACCCCTTTCTATTTCCATCCTTTGGTGAAATTGTGAGATTCAAGGGAGTAAAGTGTACCCTCATGACAGGAATGCCCCCTATGGTTCATAGGCTGGTCATGACACCCTTCATTTGGAGGGTAGGTGCTATGAGTCAAGCTAAGCTTGACTCTTCCCTGCCTCCTCTTTGAGGTGTCTTAAAAAGGCCACCCTACGCCAAGTGGTTCAACTGTTTTCAAGAGTACTCACAATATCCTCAAACAACAACATTAAACCAATTCAAGCTTATCACTATTCATGTTTTCAAAACACAGACTCAATATTCAACTATTTCATTCCATAGTTCCTAACATGATGGGACTTTAAGCACACCAATATTATAGACTCAAACCTTATTAGACAGAGCACAACTTTACCTTTTCAATCTAAATTTACATTACAATGCACACTAAAGTCTAAGTGTAGCAGTTCAGGTTTAAGAATAAAAGCTCTCACCAACCTTTTATTAACTAAATGCCTTTTTCCCAAATTCAAATTATGTCTAGTACACAACACAGACAGGTCCACAAATACATGTATCATACTGGTTTTTGAACATATTCATTCTAAAGCAAATAGGAAAGCAAGCAAGTTTAACTATAAGAACATAGATCTAGGCCCTAACGAATAGCTTACCCCCTAGAGCTTAGTTAATAGCAATTTTTATTCCCTTTAATTATGAAAGAAATGTGACAGACCCTTACCCTTTGTTTTAACTTGGTTTTAAATAGCGTAAAGTCTCAAAGATCCCCTAAGGCATGATAAACTCTTCCTAACCAATCCTGAGATCTTTGTGACTCCCACAGTCATGAGAACAAGGTTTAGGAGACAACGAAACCCAGGGTCCTGAAAGAGAAATAGGATAGGGTGAGGTCATCACCTCCACATCCCTCTCATGAGTCTTACTTTCAGTAAAAAGGGTTCAAAGGCTCCACTGGTCACTACCTCCTGCTCATGCCTAAGCTTGCCTTTTAATCTCCTAAGGCAACATCAACTCCCTTACCTTATCCTCATGCCTAATGGCAATCACTAAGAACTTGTGGTCAAGACTAGTTTGACACTGCCCTTAAACCAAATTTCTTCTAAACATCTAGTTGGCCACATAAGTTAACAGTTTTAATCAACTCAGTGTATAGTCTCAATTATGTCAAAACTTATTTTGAATTCCTTTTTAGACATTACTACTTTGAACAGGGTTGAACATTTAATCATTTAAAGCTTAAGTTTAAATTGAGCACCGGCCATTAGATTCAAACAACTCCCTTTCACTAATTGATTAATCATTTTATATAGTCAAGAGCGCATCAGGACTCAATTATCTTTTTAAACTCTACTTAGACCTCTTTTGAAAACTCAAACATGAATTAGACATGAAAAGGGGAGGGTCTGATAACATGAATGTCAGAACTAAACTCTGCTCAAATGAACAAACATGACACACAATCATCCTAGTTATATCCAATTATCCTGATTTATTTTAGATGATTTTGTAGATGATTTTTACAACTTCATGGACCTACATTAGCTTCTAATGAACCATTTAGGAACCTGTTACCAAATGAATGAACCTTAATCCTCAAACTTTACTTTAAGACTTCTATATCATATTCTAGAATGTTATTGTTTCAAATTACCTTTAATGTATGGCATCCAACTACTCAAAGTTATTTTTGACTAATCCAAACATATCAAGCAGACTTGGATAGGCTCAGACCCACACAAATGCAAACAAACCCCATTCATCCTAACTCTAATGCCTTAAACACATCAAAGACTACTATAAGTATGCTTAGATTCCTTAAGCCTTATTTCAGTCTGATCATGATCCTTTATTTTTATCCTAATTATAACTCATGCTTTCTAATTGACATAGACAAAGCATACAGACTTGTGAAAGCAGATTGAAGAATCAGGTTTAACATAGTCTCATCCAAGAAAAGAACAACTGCCTTAAATGATTTGAAATAGATCATCACATTACTTTAGCATTCTGTTACATTCAAATTGGATCAGCACTGATTTAAAGAATTCACTAAAATACTATTATGACTCATGCAATCATACACTTGTCATGTTTAAGTATTGAGCAACCAAAACAAGAAACCTCAACATCCAATAAATTATACAACAGTCTGTTCACCCATATATATATAGAAACAACATCAATACATTATTTAATCACACATTCAGTCCATATTAGCAACTAGTTACTATGGTTAAGCATGTACTTTTAAAAATAAGGAAGTAATCTCCATTTCCAAACAATCTAATGAACCTTAAACAATACCCTAACTGCACATTGTTACTTAATTGAACCAAAGTAATCCAACAACAAACTAATCATCAAAACTAGCTACTATCCCACAACAAACTACTGAGAATAACAAAAGTAAGTAAGAGAAAAAAATGTTACCTTTAAAGAAAAAAATGTTACCTTTTAAAAGTGCAGCCTTGGTCAAAATCAAATTTGAAAGCCCTTTGTGCTTCCAAAACCACACTCAGCCACACAGACTCGAAAACAAAAGGAAATTTTTTTTAGAACTCAGAAAACCTCAAACTAAGTCGAAGTCTTAAAAATTTTATACTTAAGAGGTTTGAAATTCGAAGTTTCTAGCCCCTTTTAATTTTTCCCAATTTTTCTGACCTCTGAAAAACTCCATTTTGTAAGAGGGTTGGGGTTCTATTTATAGAACCCCAAAAATTGTTCAAACCTTCCAAACATCGATGTGGGACAAACAATCTTTCCCAGAAAATGAACTTACAAAGCAAATCTATGGCTTAAACGACTTATCAATCAAATGAACGGCTAGATCTAAGCCTTATTTGGCTCGATCCGCACCCTTCAACCCCCAACCAATGAAAATCAAGCAAATGAGCACAATATCACAAAAATCAGACAATAATAATAATTAATTTTGACTAAGTAGTTTCGAAGAAAGACAAAAGGAAAGGAAATTATTATCGATTTTGGAAAGATGTAAGTAAAAACAGCCTTTGCATTAGTTCTTTGCATATAAATATCACTGCAAAAGCTGTGTATTTCACACATGCACTGTGATTTTTCCATTTTTAGGATGACAGAGAGAAAAATAGAGCAGGCGGCGGCTAGGGTTTTTACGTGGAAGAGGAAGAGAGAGAAAGGGGAAGGGGGAAGGGGGCGTTTGGAAATGGAAATAAAAGGAAAGGGGGGATATACCCCTTCTCTGATGTGAGACTGGGCCAGGTCATGCCTATTTGGGTTGGATTCTGTCCAGATTTTTAAATATCAAAAGGCTGGCCTCATATATATCTATACCTAGTGTATAAATGTATATGTATACCTCGTGTATACATATATATGTATACTTGGTGTTTGTCTATATATAAATTTGATAATTAGATAAAGATTAAAATTGATGATATTTTAATCAAGACATAATTATCCTATTAAAATAATTAAAAATTGGCCAATTGTGTTAATGGGGTTAAAATTGCGAATATGGCCTAAATGGATTTTAATCCAATTGATTTTTTCAATTATGGCCAAATTTGGCCTTAATTGATTTTAATCTAACTGGTTATTTCAATTATGGCCATATTTGGCCAAATCAAATTTAAAAAATAAATTGCATTAGTGGCCTTAATTAATTTAAGCCAATGAATTTGGTTATTTCAATTAAGGCCATTAAGGGGCTAATTTTTAAAAAATGACCCCAATTTCTTTAAACCATGAATTGGTTAAATTAATGGTGGCCATAACAAAAATAATTAAATAATTTAAACATTAATTTGCAATAAGGACCACTTAATTGACATTTATAGATAATTATGAATAATTATGCAACATTAAAGATTAAAGGGTGAAATGGTTAATTATTTAAGTTACTCAAACTCCTTGGATTGAAGGGAATAAAGTACTTGCTAATTTAGATTTTTGACCATTTAAACAATTAAATAAGTGATTGTTATTTTAAAATGAAAATGCCCTTTTCTTTGATTAAATCTAACAAGCATCTCATAAATGTCATGAAAGTACCAATTAATTCCTAAGTAAATTTGTGATGTCATGAAAAAACCCTTTCACCAATTTAAAGGAGTAAAAAATATTGATCTGAACAACTTATAAAAATTATTTCAGCCCTTTAAGGTGCGTAGCTCATTCTATTTATTTTCCAAAGACTCTGAATGATTAACAATAATTACGGGAGGTCAAAAATTAGGTGTCAACAGTGGGTTTTGGAAACCTAACTTAAGAGACTAAGATTCTTTCAATTGAGCGTGAAAGTGATGATAGTATTGGCTGACTTTTGAGTTATGGGCTCTATAAATCTTCGGTAAACTAATTTTGGGACGAATTTCCTATTTTTCCATTCGTGGCTCGGAATCCTAATTTTAGGGCTTAATTTGGGTTTGGATTAAAGAATGCCATTATGGGTATCAATGGATTACTCCCTAGAATACTAACTAGACCATATTGAAACTGTTTTCCAATAAATTAACAAAATTGACGTTGGGGTTTGGAACGGGGTCCATGGGTTGACTTTTTGGACCCAAATCTTCTATAAAGTATTATGGGCGTCGTTTGTCTCGTATTCTTATGCGTAATTTGTATTTGAGAAGATTGGATCGTTCGAAAGCTCTACGGAAGGGCGAGGCTCTGCTGTGATTTGGCTGGACTTCTTACCAGGCAAGTTGAGACTGTAAACTCTAACTTAAGCGTTGTGGTTGATAAATTGAACTAAATAAGAGGGTGTAATGGGAATAATAAGGGCGTCCCGATACTCGTGAGGTGACGAGCACTTGTATCCGGTACTGGTGACATGTTATGAGTATTTGTGCAATTTAAATTGTATAGTTGGTTTGAATGTCATGTTTTTGGCACTAGCTGGTAGATAGTAAGATCCTATGGATCTGTGAGTGGGGTACGAAACCCGTATTTTCTGTCTCTTTGATTGTGTTTCTTTCTTGTTTGTTATGTGTGGTACTCATCACTCCTAAATGCTCGTCGAAAAGTGGAAAAGAAGCTAAGATAATGACTTTATTGCGTAATTGGCTAAAGATAGGCCTTTAAAGCTTTTAATGAATAAAGATGAGATCTTTTAGTGAATTTTCTGGCTTCTTGTTATTGTGCATGTCATAATCATGCCTCATTTGGTATCTCATGCATTATATTATTTGAGGATACATATGTGGGTCTGGAGGGGAAAATGTTCCCGCACGGAGTGATGATGATATCTTGAGACAGAACCTTATTGTGTGTAAGAGGTTAAAGGTAGAACCTTTGTAATTTTGAAAACTTAAAAAAGGGATTTTTATGTGTATTCCAGATTCTTATTGTGATGCATACCATATCCATGCTTATTATATATCTCATGCATACTTATCATGACTAAAAGTAAGGTCCTTTACTGTCTGCATTGGTTTCTTGTTGTTGAGCATATCATATTTATATTTATCATGGCATCTCATATGCATTGGTGGTACTAATGAAGGGTCTGAAGGAAAATGATTCCAAACGACGTGATGATGATTATGAGCCAATGGGCTAATTGACAGTTATATGAGCCCAAGGGGCTGAGATATGATATGTGGAGACTGTGATCCGAGGATTTTTCGGAGCGGTGGTATATGGACCTCGTGAGTCCCTCATGGATCATGATTCGTTGACATTCGAACGTGTGTATACCGGGCGATGGAATTGCATTGCATTGCATGGAATTACATGCCTTTGCACTTTATATCATATCATTCACCCTATCTCATTTGTTGTGATAGTGGCTTGAATAAGTTGATTGTCTATTATGCCTTGACTGTGGTTTGGATTGCCTTTTTCGGCTTTGGATGATTGATGAATTAAGGATTTGGGTGCTTATTTGATTTCTTGACAAACCAAGGACTTATTTTCTTATCCAGTTATTGATGTACTTATGGATTAGAAGCTTCAAATGGGCTTAATCGAGATTATTATTATTATTATTATTATTATTATTATTATTATTATTATTATTATTATTATTATTATTATTATTATTATTATTATTATTATTATTATTATTATTATTATTATTATTATTATTATTATTATTATTATTATTATTATTATTATTATTATTATTATTATTATTATTATTATTATTATTATTATTATTATTATTATTATTATTATTATTATTATTATTATTATTATTATTATTATTATTATTATTATTATTATTATTATTATTATTATTATTATTATTATTATTATTATTATTATTATTATTATTATTATTGTGAACTAATGATAGTTAAGTGTGGAAGTAGTAATCATAGGTCGTACCCCTTGTCTCCATTTTCGTTAGGGTCGGTCGATGATGCTACTGAGTATACGTTGTTCCCCTTACTCACGCTACACTTTCTGCACTCTTTTTGTGTGCAGATTATATTCCCGGTACGAATGGATTTCGAGTCGCTGCTGACCATTGTGAGGGTCATCTGGACGAATTAGGGCGAGCCATCAGTTGATCCATAGCACCGAATCTTCTTCAGTTATCTTTATTTTTGTCTTGTAATTTCAGACAACTTATGTACTTTCTGGATGTATGTCTAGACTTATACATCATTTAGTCGTTCTTGTACTAGTGATACCAGATTCGGGGATGGTTGTACCTTTATTATCGTGTTTTATGAAAATAAGGATAACTAGTATTTGAAATAACTTGAATGATTTCTTTGTTTTTTTTGCTTTAATTCCTTTATTAAATTGTTCTAGCGGGTTATGGATGACTTACTAACTTGGTGGGAGTTATTGCCTTCACGACTTATGAAATTAGGTCGTGACATCTAACCCTTTTGAGGTCCTTCCCAACAAGTAAAACACTTCTAGACATCGATACTGTTTTCCTATTCCTGTAGTCATTTATTAACCAAATTTCATTGAAGGGAAGTTCTTTCAATTGTTACAAAAACGAAAAGGCTTTATTTAATGGCGTTTGGTTAAGAGAAAAAAACACACCAAAAGTTTTCCCTATTTATGCAAACAAATGCATAATTCTAGTTTTTTGAGTTTTGAGTTGTTGAGATTGTTTGAAAACTGAATCCGAAGCTCTTGAAGAAAAAACCAACATTTTTTTAAATTTTAGTTCATACAATCTTTTTTCAAAAACTCTAAAACCTCAAACACCAATCATATATGACCAATTAAAATTAGGGAAGAAAAATTATTGATACAAAATTCGTTATTAACATATGGTATGAAAAAATTATTGATAAAACGAATGTCACATAGCTTGAAATTTATTAATATCCTAAAAGTATTGCATTATTTTTAGCGGAACTGGTGAAAGGGACAATAATAAGAGATATATTTTTGTATTTCAATTTTAGAAAGAAAAATAAAAGGTCATTTCTCAAAAACTAAAAATTCTAACCAAAAAATATTTGACAAGGGGGTTATCATTCTCATGCAATATGTGGAGGGGGTATCGTTTCCCAACTCTTAAATGTTAGGATGTAAAGTGGATTAACTTTTAAAATTTGGTGGCTTAGTATTAATTAATGGTGTAGGGAATTCCCTAATGGTGTGTGTGTGTATATATTCCCTCCATCCATTTTTACTTGTGATGTATTAACTTGACACTCCTTAAGAATCATAAATAAAATGACAATTTATTGTGATACTCTATTTATTACTCCCTCTGTAGGGTTGACCTATTTGGTGAGTAAACAACTCTTTCTTTGACTACGATTTTCTCTAAAAAAATTTCATATATTGTGAATTGTTGATTATGCAGACTTAATTCCCTCCATTTCAATTTATGTGAACCTATTTGACTGTGCACTGAGTTTAAGAAAAGAAGAGTAGACTTTTAAATTTGTGGTGTTAAATGAGTCACATATATTTTGTGTGGCTATAAATCATTGCATTTCATAAAGGTAAATTTTTTCCAGATATAGAAATGGGTCATTTTTTTTTACACAGGCTAGTAAGGAAATAGGTTCATATAAATTAAAATGAAGGGAGTAGTACTATTTATGTCGTTTTCAAATATATAAATTTTGTTATAAAATATTCAAACAATCTATGCTGAAAATTGTAATTAAAAAAAAAAAAGAATCGTTTGACTCCTCGTTAAACCTTATATAAATTGAGACGGAGGAAATACTAAGTCATCTAATGATTGAAGTTAATTAAAATACTTTAAAAATTATTCAGCCACTCATAATTTCTTGAAGTTTTCAACCCAGTAATTAATTGTTACACCTCGGAAAAATATCATGTTGTTTCTCAGTAAATAGACTAACGCGGGGTAAGAAGTATATGGTGTTTCTACAAGTAAGAATTAGTACTTAACGGTTCTAATTAAGATTACAAAGATGTTTGAGGCAAGAGAAGAAGGCTCGTTGAAGAATGTCAAGTATACGTCGTGTTTTGAAAGGGGTTTGCGAGTACCGAGCTAATGTTGATTTAATAATGTCTTGAGGAAAAGTTATAATGCTCCTTAGATTGTTAATGAAGTGTTAAACAAGTGCTACGAAGGTTCCATAAGGATTGAAGATCAAACGAAACGATGGAGAATAATTTCAGAAAAGTGAAGTTATACGACCACTTATACGGTCCGTATAACTTTATACGGTCCGTATAACCCAACAGAAAAGATGTTTTCCCTGATGGTGAAATAGGGACACTTATACGGACCGTATAAGGGTCCGTATAAGTCCCGAAAGGCTGAATAATTTCCAAGTATAAATACATGTTCCTACCTCTAAATTTTCATTCTTTCAACTTCTCCACTTCTCTCTACACCTCTAGAACATTCCACACACTTCATTTACAAGAATTCAAGGGAAATCAAAGATCAAAATCATCAAATCAAGGAAATCAAGTGCAAGGGAGTTCTCTAGGGTTGTTAGAAGTCAAGAATCTCTTTGAAGTTGAAGTTAGGGTTTTCTCCAAGTGAGGTGTTTCCATCCAAAGCTCGTTCCTACATAATCAAAGGTGAGTTTTATGACCACTTCATTTTATTTAGAATATTGAAAGGTTGAAAGACTTGGATTATGGAAGAAAGTAGAATATGGAGCTTAAATGTGAAAATAATGGTATTCTTGAATAGTAGTTTGACATGAATCATAATTCTTGAGGCGTTATGCGTATAATCTTGTTATAAATGATATATTAAGGATATTGGAGAAGCATTATATGAGGATGAATGTGGTATTGTATTATGGCCATGGTTATGGATGACCTTGAGAGGGAATCTTGAGAAGTGAATAATGATTAACTTAATGAAGCTGATTGATTGTGATATTGTGGATGTGTTGTCAATGTTTGGGAGTTGTTATACCATATGGAGGAAGGTTTAGAAACAAAGGAAATGCTGCCCAATTTTTGTTAACTTTAGCTTAACCTTAAGTATATTTCCGATTAGCTAATCCTAGTACGAATTCTCTTAAATGTAGAATCGTGAACATCGGAGGAAAGCATTTAATTGATAAAGTTAGAGAGACATCAAGGTATGTAAGGCTAGTCCCTCCTTTTTCTAAGGCATGATTCTTATAATATGACCTCCTTTATCTTTCCATGACTTTCTCATATTCCGAAAATTATAAGCCTATGACTATTAAGGACTACTCTTGAGATAAAGATAAGCCTTATGTTATGAGTATGATGATGATGATGATGAGTCTAAGTCTAGAGATTCAAAGGCTCATGATATGATATTTTTATGAAGATAATAATCCTTATACTATTCTTCGATGTTATTCATTGTTGCTAGACTCACCTTATAATGCTAGTTCCTTCAAGGTGAGACATAATGATCATGATTACTTCATAATGGCATCGGGGGTTCTCGACCTTGCATCACCCCGATAGAGTTATAGTTTGTCTGTGAGTTCTTATGCATGCTTTCTGATAAATGTATGATAATGAGATTACACCGAGCCTAGAGGGCCGGGCATGAAACCACGAAGGCAGGCGGCTTATGATTATACCGAGCCTAGAGGGCCAGGCATGACACCACAAAGGCGGGCGGCTTATGATTACACCATGCCTAGAGGGCCGGGCATGACACCACTAGTGGGCGGCGTGTGACAGTTACCCGAATGCGAGTTAACAATGATGGTATATTTGATATGCATAACATGTGTTTTCTCTTAAAAGCTAAGCAGGTTATATCTTCGCCTCATGTTTCATTATTTCTTTATTATGTTAGTATTATTCATGCCTTGCATACTCAGTACAACGTTCGTACTGACGTCCTTTCTTTTTGGACGCTGTGTTCATGCCCACAGGTAGACAGAGAGGTGGCCCAGATTCATAGAAGCCTACCAGCAGCTATACAGGAGCACTCCATTATTCCGGAGGTGCCATTTTTGATATATTATTTTGTGTATATGTTTGGGCACGATGGGGTCCTGTCCCGTCTTTATGTCTCACTACTCTAGTAGAGGCTCGTAGATACGCATGTGTGGGTAGTAGATGTCCCATGATGACTACATTGTATTTTGTATATCATTTTGCACCCGTGAGGGCTTATATCTATGCATGTGTTGCCTTCGAGATTATATGTGTCCAGGATGATTATGATGACTAGCGTAATGAGTGGTGCTCGATAGTCAGCTCCGGGTACCCGTCATAGCCCCCTAGTCGAGTCGTGACAAAAGTGATATCAGAGCAGTTTCGTCCTAGGGTGTGTCTACGAGCCATGTCCAGCAGAATCTTGTTTATGGGTGTGAAGCTCGCCACACTTATAAATAGGAGGCTGCGGGACATTTAGGAAAAATGACCATTCTTCTTCTTATTGGATTGTGCCATAGAGCCATGTTATAAGATTTTCTCCTCCCTAATTATGCGCTATGATTTCAGCGATGCCGGTAAAGAGAATAGCCACAGTCGCCCAGAAGGGCAAGGCTACGACAGAAAGGCGGATAGAAAGGGAGCCACCAATGAATGTAGAAGAAGATGAATTCCAAAATGAGGCTCTACCCAATACCTCTCACACTCCGCCTATTCTAGAAGAACAAGAGGGGGCTTCAGCTCCGGCTCCTATGCCTCCAGTTCCTCCACCGAGTGCTTCGGGTCAACAGATAACCGAGGCCATTCAGTTATTGACCCAGTTAGTTGCCGCTCAGGCTCAACAGCAAAGTACGAGTCCCGGTGATAGAGCTACTAGTGCAAGGGCTCATGATTTCATGAGTTTAAATCTCCCAGAATTCTTCGGGTCAAAGCCGGATGAAGACCCGCAAGGTTTTATAGATGAGATACTGAGAACGTTGAGAATCATCCATCCCTCCGATACTGAATCTGTGGAGTTGGCATCCTATAGACTCCGAGATATAGCAGTTCTTTGGTATAATAACTGGATATCTTCAAGAAAGGAAAATACACCTCCCCCGGTTTGGCAGGAATTTGTAGGTGCTTTCCTTCATCATTATTTGCCACCCGAGGTTCGAAGAGCCCGTGCTAATGGGTTTCTGAATCTAAAGCAAGGTAGGAGATTTGATCGCCCTATTTATTTTGGTTCGGGTCAGAGTTCGAAAGTCTCAGGTTCCCAGTTTGGGTATGATCCTAGCCAGAGGAGACCACCGGTTCTACGATGCGGTCAGTGCAGAAAGTTACATTGGGGCCCGTGTCGCCAAGGTTCAGACGCTTGTTATGTTTGTGGACAGGCTGGGTATGTGATGCGTGATTATCCCTCGAGGTACGGTAGAGGTGGGGTTCAGCCCACAGGATCAACAGCTGGTTCTTCCTCGTCTGTGCACCCCATAGGACAGACTCCCCAGATTCCAGCAGGCCATGGTAGGGGCAGAGGGGGAGCATCCAGTTCAGGTGGCACCTAGCCCCGTATTTATGCTTTAGCCGGACGTCAGGATCTTGAGTCCTCTCCAGATGTGGTTACATGTATACTATCTATATTCTCTCATGACGCTTATGCATTGATTGATCCGGGCTCTACGTTGTCCTATATTACTCCTTACATTGCTGGCCGCATTGGGGTGAAACCCGAGCCAATTAAACCTTTTAAGGTATGTACTCAGGTTGGTGATCCCGTAATAGCTAGACAAGTATACAAAAATTGTGTGGTGGGGGTATGTAATCGTCAGACTATGGCTGATTTAATTGAGGTGGAAATGTTAGATTTTGATGTAATTATGGGCATGGATTGGTTGGCTTCTTGTTATGCAAATATGGATTGTAGAACGAAAATAGTACGATTCCAATTCCCGGGAGAACCCGTGCTTGAATGGAAACATAATACAGCGTCTCTAAGAGGCATGTTTTTTTCCTACCGTAAGGTAAGGAAGATGATCGCCAAAGGCTATATTTATCACCTAGTTCGAGTTCATGACATCGTAGTAAAGCCACCGACTTTTCAATTCGTCCCGGTAGTGAATGAATTTTCGGATGTATTTCCAGATGAACTTCCAGGCCTTCCTCTGGAAAGAGAGATTTATTTCACTATTGATATATTACCGGAGACTAAACCAATCTCTATTCCTCCTTACAGAATGGCTCCTGCAGAATTGAAAGAGCTAAAGGCGCAACTGAAAGATTTGCTCGAGAAGGGATTCATTAGGCCCAGTTCATCACCGTGGGGAGCATCCGTTCTATTTGTAAGAAAGAAAGATGGTTCCCTACGGATGTGCATTAGTTACATACAGTTGAATAAGGTGATGATAAAGAATAAATATCTGTTTCCAAGAATCGATGATTTGTTTGACCAATTACAGGGTGCCAAGTGGTTTTCCAAAATTGATCTTAGATCGGGGTATCACCAAGTGAGAGTTAGAGAAGAAGATATTCCCAAAACAGCTTTCAGAACGAGATATAGTCACTATGAATTTCAGGTAATGTCATTTGGGTTGACTAATGCTCCGACGGTGTTTATGAATTTGATGAACAATGTATTCAAGCCTCTTTTAGATCTGTTTGTGATTGTGTTCATCGATGATATTCTAGTATACTCTCGGATAGAAGCGGAGCATGCAGACCATTTGCGTATTGTTCTTGGAATTCTTCGGACTCATGAGTTATATGCTAAGTTTTCGAAATGCGAGTTTTGGTTAAATTCTGTGACTTTTCTGGGCCATATTATCTCAGCTGATGGCATTCGAGTAGATGTTCAAAAGATTGAGGCTGTGAAGACTTGGCCAAGGCCTACAACGCCTACAGAAGTCCGTAGTTTTCTGGGATTGGCAGGTTACTATAGAAGATTTGTGGAAGGGTTTTCCTCTATTTCAGCACCATTGATGAAGTTAACTCAGAAATTAGCAAAATTTCAATAGACTGATGCTTGTGAACATAGTTTCCAGGAATTGAAGGATAGATTAACTTCAGCCCCAGTCCTGACACTCCCAGAAGGGCCAGATGGTTATGTTTTGTAGTGTGAAGCCTCTGGTGTTGGGTTAGGCTGTGTGTTGATACAACACGGTAAAGTCATTGCCTATGCCTCCTGGCAGTTGCGGAAACATGAGAAGAATTATCCGACCTATGATCTCGAATTGGCTCTGGTTATTCATGCACTATGTGGAGACACTACTTGTATGGTGTTCATGTTGATATTTATACAAATCACAAGAGTCTCCAATATATTTTCAAACAGAAGGAATTGAATCTTCTGCAGAGGCGGTGGTTAGGATTATTAAAGGATTATCATGTGAGTATTTTATACCACCTTGGAAAGGCAAATGTAGTAGCTGATGCACTTAGCCGCAAATCAATGGGTAGTCTATGTGAGGTTTCTCCGGAGAAGAAAGAATTAATCCGCGAGCTTCACCAGCTAGCCAGTCTCGGAGTTCGTCTAATTGATTCGGGCAATGCAAGAGTTGGTATTCGCAACCCAATTATTTCATCCTTAGATATGGAGGTGAGAGAGCGCCAATATGAAGACCCTCAGTTGAGTCACTATAGAGATACGCTTCCTGAGAAAGAGAAGTCGCCATTTGAAATTTCTGCAGATGGAGTTCTTAGATACCGAGACAGGCTATGTGTTCCAAATGTTGCAGGACTATGTCGTCGGATTCGAGAGGAAGCTTATTATTCTCGATATTCCATTCACCCAGGAGCGACAAAGATGTATCACGATCTCAAGCTAATGTATTAGTGGGATGGAATAAAGAAAGACATAGCATAATTTGTAGCCCAATGTCTAAATTGCCAACCAGTGAAAGTTGAGCATCAAAAGCCAGGAGGATTGTTACAAGCCATGGAAATTCCAGCCTGAAAATGGGAAGTGATCAATATGGATTTCATTGTAGGGTTGCCTCGTTCCCGATGCAAGTATGACTCCACATGGGTGATC
The DNA here is from genome assembly GCF_029784015.1 of Lycium ferocissimum. NCBI lineage: Eukaryota > Viridiplantae > Streptophyta > Magnoliopsida > Solanales > Solanaceae > Lycium > Lycium ferocissimum. The sequence continues at coordinate 25,476,023 of NC_081347.1, read as the reverse complement.
GTAGACAGACTCACGAAATCAACTCATTTTCTTCTAGTCAGAACCACATATTTGGCAGAAGATTATGCAAGGTTGTATCTTAAAGAGATTGTGCGACTTCATGGTGTCCCGATATCTATTATCACAGATAAGTACAATTTACAGCTAAATTCTAGAAGTCTTTCCAAGAAGGTTTGGGTACTCAGGTAAGGCTTAGCACAACGTTTCATACACAAACTGATGGCCAAGACGAGCGCACTATTCAGACCTTGGAAGATATGTTGTGAGCATGTGTGCTAGATTTCGGTGGTAGTTGGGATGATCACTTGCCTCTTATTGAGCTCGCATACAAGAACAACTATCATTCCAGTATTCAGATGGCCCTATATGAAGCTCTATATAGAAGAAAATGTAGATCCCCAATTGGGTGGTTTGAAGTAGGAGAGATGCAACTAATAGGTCCGGAATTGATTCAGCAAGCAGTGGAAAAGAGCAAGGTTATCCAAGATTGATTATTGACGACCCAAAGTCGTCAAAAATCTTATGCGGACAACCGTCGGCGAGACTTAAATTCCAAATTGAAGATTGGGTATTTCTGAAGGTATCACCGATGAAAGGTGTGATGAGATTTGGTAAGAAGGGAAAATTAAGTCCTCGATACATTGGACCTTATAAGATTGTCCGTAAGATAGGCCAAGTGGCTTATGAACTGGACTTACCTCCAGAACTTGAATCAGTCCATCCAGTTTTTCATATGTCAATGCTTCATAAATGTGTTGGAGATCCAACTTGAATCATGCCGATAGATGATGTCCAAATTACTGAGAAGTTGACTTATGAAGAGGTGCCCATTGCCATACTAGATAGGCAGGTGCGGAGACATAGAAACAAAGAAGTAGCTTCAGTCAAGGTCTTATGTGTTATACCCCACGTTTTCAGAGCATAAGTGTGACATGTACCTCATCGTAGTAATGGAGTGTCGGAGACGTCCCATGATGTTTTGAAAGGCACAAGCCATGGAAAGTACGTAACAACGAAGAAAAATGGTGAATTACGATCTCGTAAGTCGTAATCGGGAAAGAGTATTTTGAAATACGAGAACATGGCCATTATTAGCATAATGAATGAAAAATATCATGCATGGAGAGTTTCGGAATATTTCGAGATCGAGTAGATTGAAGAAAATAAGTTCGACGAAAATTTGGGAAATCTTTGGGCGAATTTTTAGTCAACTTTGGAGGCGCATATCTCATAGTATAAGTGGAGTTTTAAAGTGTTTTAAAAGCCTAAAATGAAGTTCGTCGAGTCTAGTTTGTAATACAACAAACCGTTCATTGATGGGACATCGGAGTAAAGAATTATAGATGTTACAAGCTGAACTGTCGACGCAGAAACAGCATTTCTGCGATACCGATCTGATCTTGCTACGATCATGTAGCGATCGTAGCTACTGAGCACCGCCTTAGCCCCTATAAAAAGGGTTAAAAACCCATTTTTTTTCATCCAAAAATTTCCAGAAAATTCAGCAACAAAAGGGAGCAAGTATACCTCACAAAAAGGAGAATTTTGAGTGAAATTTCAAGTAACGAAGTATCAATCGAAGTCCGGGCAATGCATAGTCACGAATATAATTTCGTTTGGAGTTAGTGGAGCAGGGGAACAAGAAAATGTTGAAGATTTTGCTACTTTCATAAAAGCAAGGTATGAATCTTCAAATCCTCTCTTTATTAAGTTTGATTAAGGAATAATTGCAAGAATAGAGTTATAGTTTGTTGTGTTGATGTTGTTGAATTATGGATTAAGGGGCTGTTTTAGGTGGATTAAATGGGTGGAATTAGCTAAGTTATGATGTATAATAATTGTTGATATTGTTGTTGATAAGTTATTGTTGTCATACTATGGATATACGGGAATAAAGAAGTGTATACAAGCATTGGCATCCGAATGTATATTGGGTTATTTTGGAAGTAATTTAAGGATGGATTCAATTCTAGTTTGATATGAAATTGTTGGTATTATTGTTGTTGGTATTTTGAGGGATGTTTGTCCAAATTGGAATTTCGAGGATTATTAAGTTTGCAGGGGAAATGCTGCCCAAATTTTATCAAGTTTCATTCGTACTTGCATTGGTTAGCAAGTGATGTGAATAATCTAAGCGTGGCCTATGTTATCTTAATTTTAGACCTACGAGCTCGAGAGGTAGACGTTGGACATTTAGATAGAGTGCAAGGTATGTAAAGCCTACCCCTTCTTTCTTTTGGCATGTCTTAGATGTAAGTAAGATACGATACGAGCTTTGGGGTAACTCTATTCGTAAGTTCCGAGCATGTCTACGATTCTTATTCACTTCTTGATATTAGCATTCTTAATATAGTCGGGCTATTGCCCTCGAGTCTTTGCATGATTGGATAGTACATGGTGCATAAAGAGACCCTATTCCTAAAGGGGTTCTATAACGAATAATGTCCCTAAATTTCATAAACGGGCTCGGATTGCTTTGATTCTTTCGTAGAGGATTCTATAACGAATAATGTCCATAACTTTCATCGGCGGGCTCATATTTGTTTGATACATGTCTACGATCCCTAAGATTCTCTTTAACGTAGTCCTAATGGCATTTAGAACGAATTTAACATGACTATCGTTTGATACTTGAGCGTTGATTTGTCTACTTATCTATAGAGTCTTAAAAGATGATTTATATGCATATGGTTTCTCACTACTCTGCTCGTGCAAGCTGTTATTACTTCTTTCACTGAGTCCCGGGCCAGGACACGTATTCGTGCATAACTCCACTGCATTATTCACCGAGTCCCTCACTAGAGGGTCGGGACACGTTATATGTATATGTATATGATGATATGATGATACGGGGATGGCGGCCAGGATGGCATATGATGATTCTATTCACCGAGTCCCTCACTAGAGGGCCGGGACACGTTATATGTACATGTATATGATAATTTTATTTACTGAGTCCCTCACTAGAGGGCCGGGACACGTTATATATGCATATGTACATAATGATTATTTACTTATGTCACTCAGTACCATAATGGGCTGGGTATGATATTGACACACATGATCTATGTTTCAGAGGCAAGCCTTATGTTTTTCTGGTTATCATACTAATTTTCTATACTCCTTATTTCAGTATGATCCTGTTTACTATATTTCATGCTTTACATGCTCGGACATATTAAATCGACCCCCTTTCTTCGGGGGGCTGCGTTTCATGCCCGCAGGTACATATACTCGTTTTGGTGATCCGCCAGCTTAGGATTTCCATTCGGCTGTCTTGGAGTGCTCCCTTATTCCGGAGCCTATATTTTGGTACAGACTCTTTCGTTGTATATGTATACATCTATTCAGGGGTACGGCGGGGCCCTGTCCCATCATATGATACTGTTGTTACTCTTAGAGGTCTGTAGACATATGCGTGGGTTGTGAAAAGTTGTTGTTCAGTTGTGTCCGTATGATTTATGTTTTGGGCGGTCCCATTCGCCGTGGCAGCCTTATCGGCTTGCGTATGTATATATGTTTTGGGATACTGCATGTTATGATAGCCTTGCCGGCTTATGTGCGATATTATCTGCCGAAAATTGTGACAGCGATGTGTATATATATATATGTGATAGTTTTGAGACGACGTCTTGCCTTCGTATATGTATAAGTTCTTAGTATGCTAGTTGTGGACTGGCTATAGTAACAGGTGTGCACGAGTGTCCAGCTCGGGCACTAGTCACGGCCTACGGGGTTGGGTCGTGACATTATGGAGTAATAATAACCGAGAAGAAATGACTTGGGAAGCGGAAGAAAACATGAAGTCCAAGTACCCGCAATTGTTCCCACCCCCGGAAGAGGTTCAAGACGAGACATCAGTATTATGAGGTATGTAATGCTTTCTTTTAGTACCTTTGTTGTGTGTGGCCATATTCCTTGCCATTGTATTGTAGCCCTGTGAGGCGTTGCAATTGTGGGCTATTGTGATAGGATGATATCGCCATATTACAGGTGAAACTCTGACGAAATTTCTGTAGAATTCCCGAGAACTTAACATTTGAGGACGAATGTTTTAAAGGGGGAAGGATGTTACACCTTGGAAAATTTCATGTTGTTGCTCAGTAAATAGACTAACGTGGGATAAGAAGTATATGATGTTTCTATAAGTAATAAGTAGTACTTAACGGTTCTAATTAAGATTCCAAAGACGTTTGAGGCACGAGAAGAAGGCTCGTTGAAGAATGTCAAGTATACGTCGTGTTTTGAAAGGGGTTTGCGAGTACCGAGCTAATGTTGATTTAATAATATCTTGAGGAAAATTTATAATGCTCCTTAGATTGTTAATGAAGTGTTAAACAAGTGCTAAGAAGGTTCCATAAGGATTGGAGATCAAACGAAACGACGGAGAATAGTTTCAGAAAAGTGGAGTTATACGACCACTTATACGGTCTGTATAACTTTATACAATCCGTATAAGGGTCCGTATAACCCAACAGAAAAGATATTTTCCCTGATGGTGAAATAGGGACACTTATACCGACCGCATAAGGGTCCGTATAAGCTCGACGGGCTGAATAATTTCCAAGTATAAATACATGTTCCCACTTCTAAATTTTCATTCTTTTAACTTCTCCACTTCTCTCTACACCTCTAGAACATTCCACACACTTCATTTACATGAATTCAAGGGAAATCAAAGATCAATATCATCAATTCAAGGAAATCAAGTGCAAGGGAGTTCTATAGGGTTGTTAGAAGTCAAGAATCTCTTTGAAGTTGAAGTTAGGGTTTTCTCCAAGTGAGGTGTTTCCGTCCAAAGCCCGTTCCTACATAATCAAAGGTGATTTTTATGATCACTTCATGTTATTTATAATATTGAAAGGTTGAAAGACTTGGAGTATGGAAGAAAGTAGAATATGGAGCTCAAATGTGAAAATAATGGTATTCTTGAATAGTAGTTTGACATGAATCATAATTCTTGAGGCGTTATGAGTATAATATTGTTATAATTGATATTAAGGATATTGGAGAAACATTATATGAGGATGAATGTGGTGTTGTATTATGGCCATGGTTATGGATGACCTTGAGAGGGAATCTTGGGAAGTGAATAATGATTAACTTAACGAAGCTTATTGATTATGATATTGTGGATGTGTTGTCGATGTTTGGGAGTTGTTATACCATATGGAGGTAGTTTTAGAAACAAAGGAAATGCTTCCCAATTTTTGTTAACTTTAGCTTACGCTTAAGTATATTTCCGATTATCTAATTCTAGTACGAATTCTCTTGAATGTAGAATCGTGAACATCGGAGGATAGCGTTTAATTGATAAAGTTAGAGAGACATCGAGGTATGTAAGGCTAGTCCCTCCTTTTTCTAAGGCATGATTCTTATAATATGACCTCCTTTATCTTTCCATGACTTTCTCATATTCCGAAAATTATAAGCCTATGACTATTAAGGAATACTCCTGAGATAAAGATAAGCAATATGTTATGAGTATGACGATAATGATGATGAGTCTAAGTCTAGAGATTCAAAGGCTCATGACATGATATTTTTATAAAGACAATGATCCTTATACGATTCTTCGATGTTATTCATTGTTGCTAGACTCACCTTATAATGCTAGTTTCTTCAAGGTGAAACATAATGATCATGATTACTCCATAATGGCATCGGGGGGTTCTCGACCTTACGTCACCCCGATAGAGTTGTAGTTTGTCTTTGAGTTCTTACACATGCTTTATGATAAGTGTATGTTAATGAGATTACACCAAGCCTAAAGGGACGAGAATGACACCACGAAGGCGGGTGGCTTATGATTACACCGAGCCTACAGGGCCGAGCATGACACCGCAAAGACGGGCGGCTTATGATTACACCGTGCCTAGAGGGCCGGGCATGATACCACTAGTGGGCGGCGTATGACAGTTACCCGAACGTGGGTTAACAATGATGGTATATTTGATATGCATAACATGTGTTTTCTCTTAAAAGCTAAGCAGCTTATATCTTCGCCTCATGTTTCATAATTTCTTTATTATGTTAGTATTATTCATGCCTTGCATACTTAGTACAACGTTCGTACTGATGTCCTTTCTTTTTGGACGTTGTGTTTATGCCCACAGGTAGACAGGGAGGTGGCCCAGATTCATAGGAGTCTACCAGCAGCTATTCAGAAGCACTCCATTATTCCAGAGGTGCTATTTTTGATATATTATTTTGTGTATATGTTTGGGCACGACGGGGTCCTTTCCCGTCTTTATGTCTCAGTACTCTAGTAGAGGCTCGTAGATTCGCATGTGCGGGTAGTAGATGTCCCATGATGACTACATTGTATTTTGTATATCATTTTGTAGCTGTGAGGGCTTATATCTATGCATGTGTTTCCTTCGAGGTTACATGTATTCAGGATAAGTATGATGACTAGCGTAATGAGTGGTACTCGGTAGTCAGCTCCGGTTACCCATCATAGCCCTCTAGTCGGGTCGTGAAATTAATACTCAGGGTTACATAGGCATTAAATGGTAACACTCTCTGGTTCATTGAAATATGCGTACTCGAGGACTGTGTAATTAATTGGTAGAAGAAAAAGAAGATTGTGAATGTGAATGTTCAGTTAAGGAATCCAGATAATAGTATTAATGCGACTGTTAATGTACTTTTGACGATCTATATTCCAGCAGTTTACATAAATATAATGCCAAATATATACTAGTTCCATACATGTTCTTTCACTATTGAACTCATAACTGAGTAACACACAGCTTTCATAGTAGTCTTCAGCTAGTAGCAACTGATCATAGTTGGCAATAATGGCTTACATTCGGAAAATGGCAAACAAAGAGTTCGTTGTCACTGGAACCAACTCCAGCACCGGATTTTCTGATTCCTAGCTTCAAAAAGAGACTAAATTTCAAGTTGTTCGGGGAGCAGAAGAGAAAGGAAAAGAATATTCACGGGGAGAAAATCGTTTATGCGAATAATGCCGTCTGGAAATGGTTCTCTATTGGCTTGGCTGATGAGTCGAGCTTTTCGTCTCTGGTGACCCTCCTACCTGTTGTTTCAGCAGAGGCTTTTGAGAGAAAATCAGGCCAAAAAACCTCACTCTTTGTTTTTAACTCAAGGTACTACCTACAGTAAATTTCTTCTGGTATAGATATGTCGTTTTTCTTCTACTTCCTCGGTCTCAAAATGTTTGTATGATTTTGGCTTGACACAGAAATTTAAGAAAGTAAAGAATACTTTTTAATCTTGTGGTCTTAAATATAATATGTGAGGAATGTACCAAAATAACCTTTAATTTTGTGGTATTAAACATGTCACGTGGAAGTTAGAATTAAAGAGTTGTCAAGATAACTTTATATTTGTTTTTAACAAACAAATTTATCACTTAACCATATTATATACTCCCTTTGTTCTAATTTAAGTGTTTTAGTTTGATTAGGCAAGAAGTTTAAAAATAAAGAGATTTTTTTGAATCTTGTGGTACTAAATTATAGATGTGTATAACGTACTAAAATGTCCTTTGAATCTTGTGATTGTAAACTTACCATGTAAGATGTTTGAATTGTCAAACTTACTAAATATATTAAGAGACAATCTTTTTGGACAAACAAAAAAGAAAAGTAAGACACTTAAATTGGGACTGAGGGAGTAGTAATTGGCACAATGCCTTTTGGCACAAACTGGCACACATTGCACTTTTAGGGGTATTATTGTAAATTCACATGCCCATTGAGGGTGCATGGGCCAATTCCCTCTCTTTCCATTCTGTAATACCCTTACTGAAACTTTAGAGGGGAAATTCAAAATAATTCAAATTTTCCTCTTTTTTTTTTTTTTTTACATACGACCCCACTAGGGCCGTGGTGCCGTCTTTGCTATCTTCGGGCACCTCTTATCTCGCATTCTATTCTTACTACTGAGTGGGCCATATGGACGATACAGTCATATTTTACTCAACATAGTCATCAATAGCATACTCGTAAACGAATGTCAATAAGCTTTACCAAAATATTATACAACAACAAGGACGAACAAGATTGTGAAACATCTGACTGCACACGTCTGTCTACCAGCCTCTAAATAAGATACATCTATCCACAAGGAGGGGTCGGATTCCACCGTGCCCAAATATGTACACAAGAGTAGTACCGATAAGGCGAAGCTCCGGAGACAACTGGGCCGCTCTCGATGTGCCGGCGGGTGGAGCTCTCACAGGATCGGACGCGTCTCTGCACAACACTGCGAGGCATGAACGCAGCGTCAACGAGAAGGGACGTCAGTACGAGCAATGTACCGAGTATGTAAGGCATGAGTAATAACATATTACAGGATACAAAGCATGAATAGTAACAGGATGGAAATATAGAGCATATCATGAGATAAAAGAGTAACCTGTACATCTGAGTGCCTTTTAGGCGGGTACCATGCATGCTTAGTGTTATGGAACGTGCAGCCCGGTCCACATATATACATCTATACATATATCCATAGTAATTCTTTCTTTGAAAAACATTTCTTATACGTGCATACATAAAATAGAACATATCATATTGCCGAGGAACGTCGGCTTCGATCCATTTAGCCACATATATCACGCGTCCGGACATCCCGCGTCCGGGATGGTATCATGTCATATAATACCAACTGATCAGGTGGCCATGCGTCTATAGCGCCTCGCCCTTTTTCCCATATTCCCCATATACATATACATATACATATATCATGTTCATATATCATATAAACAGCATGCAGGAGAGCCCAAAGAAAAACTATGTCTCTATCGGAGTGACGTAAGGTCGGTAACCTCCGATTACATTATGGAATAATCATGATCGTCATGTCTCACCTTGAAGGAGCAATTATTATAAGGTGAGACTATCAATGAAAAATAGCCTCAAGGGAAAATATAGAATAAGGTCATAAATCTCATAAGGCGTCAATTCATATACTACTTTGAAGTCATTTGAAAACAGAGTCATCATCAAAGAATAGAATTGAGGATCAAGAAATAGCTCAATATTCTCATATTTATATTGAATTCACAACTTGAGACTTTCAGACGTGAAACCATAGACATATTCTCATCTTTGGCATCATCATTATCATGTGAAAACATGCTCATCGTTGTTATCATAAGATTTCTCATAATCATAACCCTTTGGTTTGGAAAATACGGGCATTTAGAAAACATGTATGGACTATTAGAAAAAGGAGCCATGCCTTTGAGTCAAGGACTTCCAACTTTGACACTAAGGATATTATGGAAACATTTATGGTATCACAATATAGGAGTCATGCCTTTGAAAGAAAGGGACAAGCCTTAACATACCTGCTCGACCTCCTATTGGCTACGTTTATCTACCAGAGCTCGTAAATCTACATTCGAGAGAATTCACACTAATGTTAGTGTTACACCTCGGAAATTTCCTGTTAGCGTACAGTGAATAGACGAGCGAGGGGTATGATGTATACGAGGTATGGACAAGTGAGAAATAGTATTTGATGATCCTAATTAAGATTTCCAAAGACATTCGAGTTAAGGAAAGAAAGTTGTTAAGGGAAGTGAGTCGCAAGTCGAGTGTAACGGATAAGGATTACGAGTGTTAAGTTAATGATGTCTTAATGACCCTTTGAGAAAGAGTTATAACGTCCCTTAGAATGGTATTGAAGTAAGGAACAAGTGTTAAGAAGGTTCCATAAGGATCGGAGATCAAACGAGTCGACGAAACAACTCTCGGAGAACTGGGCAAACATACGGCCAGACATACTGGCCGTATAAAATCTACGAACCATATGTCTGGCCGTAGATCCTGCCTAGAATGACATATTCTGCTGGACCAAATATACGGTCCAACATACGGTCAGTAGAAATTACACGGACCGTATGTTGGTCCGTATGTTCCAATCGGGACTGAAGTTGATTTTATATAAGGACCTCCCTCATTTCATTTTATTTCATCTTCCACTATTCAAGAAACCTCTAGAGAGTTCCAAACACTTCATCCATGAGAAATCAATAGAAATCAAAGATCATCAACAAGAAATCAAGTGAAGGAAACCCATTAAAAGTCATACAAATCAAGAAAACCCAAGAGAGATGAAATAGGGTTTTGGTGCAAGAAGTGTAAATCATCAAAGCTTGTTCCTCCATTACTTAAGGTAAGTTTCATGACCTATTCATGCTATTTGAAGTATTAATAAGTTAGAACACATGAATTGTAGAAGTGTATAGCAAATGGGTCATCAAAGGGATGAATAATGTCATTTTGAAACAGTGGTTGGATTGAATCATGAAAGTGGATATGTTGATATTATAAATGCGTTATAAATGACTTTTAGAACATGAAAGAAGTATTGGATATGAAAGAATGCGACAATGAACTTTGGCCATAATTATGAAGAATTGAAGTAAGGTTATGAAATGCGAATCATATGAATGAATGACGATTGTTGTTAGTGATATTGTGATTGTCATTATGAATGTTGGGAGTTGATATGGAATATGGAGGAAAGTAGTATAAACAAGGGAAATGCTGCCCAAATTTCTATAGCTTTAGTAAGTATGTTTTCACGATGATATAGCTAATGCCGATACGAATTATCTTGAAGGTATAGATAAGTGCATTAAAGGAGAACGAGCAAGCGATAGAATAGCTAAACGACGAAGGTATGTGAGGCTAGTCCTTTCTTTCTAAGGCATGAGTCCTATGGCATGAATTTCCTCTTTTTATGAATGTTCCATCTTCAAGAAGACTATGAGCCCTTGTTCATGAATAGTTATGCGAGATAAGAGATATGCTACGATTATGATAACGTTAATGACAAGCTAAGTCTAGAGATGCTATAGTCTATGATATGATGCTCCTATTAAGATAATGAAGCTATCCATAGTTCATTGATGTTGATCATTACATACACTCACCTTATGCTTGTTCCTTCAAGGTGATGAGAATACTTATGAATGCTCATAATGACATCGGGGGTCCATGACCTTACGTCACCCCGATAAAGTATGATTATCTATGAGTCTCTATGCATGTATTACTATAAGTATATTATGATAAGAATGTATCACAAGTATACTATGATAAGCATGATATGATGAGTACATGATGATATTACACCGCGCCTAGTTGGCCGGGCAGTCACCGCCAAGGCGGGCAGCTATACACCATGGCCAGACGGCATGGGCGGACACCACTAGTAGGCGGCATGAGATGATACCCGGACGCGGGAGGCACGGACGCGGGCTAATGCGTCTTATTGCTAATGTTATTGATTATCACACCGCACCTATATGGTTGGGCAGTTTATACATTTATGCATATATGATATGATGATGAGTATGAAAGTAAGCCGTCATGCATTACTTCCTTTATGATTCAGTCAGTTATAAATTGCTCCTTGATGCCTCCTTATTTCATTGATATCTTATTGTTGTTTATGCCTTACCTACTCGGTACAATATTCGTAACGACGTCCCTCTTCGGACGTGTGTTCATGCCCACGGAGTAGACGGGGGAGGTGATCCAGACTCATAGAAGCTAGCGGTGGGATTTGAGAGCACTCCATCTTTCGGATGTGCCATTGATTATTCTTTTGGTACATATATGTATATAGTCATGATTGGGCACGACGGGGTCCTGTCCCATCCATATGTCTAGTACTCTAGTAGAGGCTCGTAGATAGGAATGTGTGGGTAGCATGGTCTCACGGTCTTTATGTATATTCATGTATATATATATCTATTATTTTGATAACCGGAGGGCCTACGTTTATATAAGTAAATATGTTCCAAATGATGATAGTTTTATATAATTATGAGCATATAGTATGAATGAGAGCAGGAAAGTAACAGCATGAGTGGTGTTCGGTGGTTGGCCCCGGATACCCGTCACGGCCAGTAGTTCGGGTCGTGACAGAAGTGGTATCAGAGCATTTCAATCCTAGGAAGTGTCTACGAGCCGTGTCTAGTAGAGTCTTGTTTATGGTGTGTTGCGCGCCACGCTAATAAACAGGAGGCTACAGGACATTTAGAAAAAATGACCATCTTTCTTCATATGAAATCGTGCGATAGAGCTGAGTATAAGATTTAATCCTCCCTAATGAGTATGTTGTGATTTCAGAATGCCGCTAAAAGGAAAAGCTAAAGCCGCCCAGAGGGGCAAGGCTACGATAAAGAGGCGGGCAGAAAGAGAGCCGCCTATGAATGTAGATGAGGATGAGTCACATAATGAGGCTCCGTCTATGCCTTTCTACTCCGCCTATTACGGAAGAGCAAGAAGGGGCTTGCTCCCGACTCACGTCACCTCCGGTTCCTCCGCGCTACTTCGGGTCAACAAGTGACCGAGGCTATTAATTTATTGACCCAGTTGGTTGCCGCTGTTATATCCCGCATTTTGTGCAATCGGATGATTTAAGGTAATTGCGGGGAGATGCCGAACAAGGTCTTACTTTTGTTTTGTTAAGCAAATGAGTTGCTTATAAAGAATTTAAGAAGCGGAAATTTTAAGAAAAGTTAAGGGCATAAAAGGAAAATTCGCAATGTGACTCGTGGAAATATAAGGAAGACGAAGGGCAAATTTGGAAATTGGAGAATAATTTTTCATGGAGTGTGGGACAAAAAAAAAATAAGTGGGCTTGATTATTGGGCCATGTTTGGCCGTCCACCTAGAGGTGGGCTTAAGCCCACGTGGGATTTAATTTAACTACATAAAAAGATGACAAAGTCATCTTTTTCATACAACCCTCTAGAAATTTCAAGGAACTAAAGAACAAGAAAAGGAAGAGAAACATTAGGAGGGCCATTCGGCCAAGCTCCATGAGCAAGAACCTTGGACAAATCTTCACCAAAAATTATTCTCTTCTAGCTAAACAATTCATTGGAGAGTCCTTAGTAAGTTGGAGTGATTTATAGAGCAAGAAAAACACAAACTCATAAGTGGAAATTCAAGCAAGTTGGAGGATTAAAGAAGGAGGTAAGAATTTATTCTCTTTACATGTTTTGGATATTATAGCATGTTGTGGTATACAAAAAGAAGGGAAATTCTTGAGAAATATAAAAAAAAAAAGGTGGTGGCCGTGTATGTATACACATATGTATGTGTATGGAAATTATGTGCCAATCATTTTATTTAGTATTTGGTTGCTATCGTTATGGAAGCTATGTTGATAATGAAAGTTGAATGATTTTGGAGAAGTTGTAGTCATGTGTGTATGATGTGGACCGTGTGGTTGTGGTGTAGTTTGGAAGACAATGAGTCAATTTTATTTTGTGTTTTGGTTGTTGTTGTGTTGTGGATTCTATATTACCTATAAAAAGCTTAATAATTTTAGTGAAATGGTAGAGGTTGGAGACTTGTTGTTGAAGTTTATGTAAGTTGAATATTATGTTCTTGCATGAATAAAAGACAAAGATATTAATATGGTGTTGTTGGAATATGTATTATAAGATTATTATTGTTTTCATTGAAGTTGGAAGGTTTTGAAGGAAGTAGCATATTGATTGAGTTGTTGTAATGTAACTTGAATTGAATATGGAGATTGTTAGTATGGTTGTTGTTATTGTGTTGTTGGTTTGGCCGGGTTGGATTCCCGGATTGTCGTTGGTTGAAATTGGCCAAGTCGGACTTGGTGGGATGGAGTATTTACTGGGGAAGTGCTTTGCGAAATTTCGGTAGCCAAGTGTCATTTTGAGATTTCAAATTCTAAAGGCACTAATCATATTTGGTAAACATGACCAATTTGTAGATTTTGGCGGATTTGCAGCTTGAAGTTGGAATAGCAAAAGGAGCGGAAAAGAGGTATGTAAGGTTTCCCCTTCCTTTCTTGGCATGTCTTAGACGTATAGGCTTGATTTCGCGCCTCGGGGACTTTTCTAACTCTAGAAATCCGCGATTGGAAATAGTTACTATTCATTCAGTAAGATTGAACCAAAAGTGCATGAAATGTGAAAGAAGTGTCTAAATATCCTAGAACTTGTAAGAATAAGACCCGAATACCCTAAGACCCCCATAAGTAACGTCATAACCCGTATTACATGTAAGATGTGTACGCCACCTCACTTGACCCGAGGTGGGCCTTTGTTCCCGGATTTTCTTTAGTGCCCTGTTTATTAAACGATAGGTGTTGTAACTACTTTAATGAGAATACTTCTATGACGATAATGGTGACGACGATGTAAAGGAAAGAACATGGCTATGGTAAGTATGACAAGAAGGATTCCATGACTAAGAGCTTTAAGTCAAGAATCTAACGAGAGCATAAAATGTTAAACTAGTTCTTGATCTTTAATTTTATTCTGAATCCTCTCTATTATTCCATTTAGCTTACTTTCATTCTATAATTTAAGGAAACTCTTGGACATCTTTTCGACTACTAAATAAGAATTGTTTTAATTAAACCTTAACCACGATACATGTTTTTCTTTCTAAAAAGTTTACAAATGTTTTCCAAAATATTCTTTTTCTTCAAAAACCCAGTTTTACAATATTGAAAGTCTTAATGACTAAAGCAATGACTATGATCCTACGATGCCTATGACTCTATGAATACTATGATCCCAGTGACTACGATCTATGAAGACTGTGATCCTATGAATACTATGGTCCTATGATGTCTATGATTCCACCCCCTGTTTTCTTTTAATGTTATATTCCGCGGATAGTCTCGCCTTGTAAATGTTCCTTTAAAGTGAGGCACTGTAAAGTCGATGGTGGGGCAAACCCAATGGTGGGGCAAACCCAATGGCGGGGCCAACCTCAGTAAGAACGGCGAGTCCCAAAATGGGAGATGAGCGTAAGGCTTGTCCTAGGCAAATCCGCATTGGTCTAGGCTAATCCCGCATTGGTTTAGGCTAATCCCGCATCGGCTAAAGTTACCGGACTCGGGGAAGCCCGGACGCGGGCTAATGCGTATATGTGCTTGAGACGGTATGTGCGTATATTAAGGGAAAGATAAGTATGCGTGGTATCCGGCCAGGGGCCCTTACATATACGAGGTTATTCTCTTATCTGCTATATATAATCTATGACCTCATAGTGTTGCATTTCTTACTTTATGTTCTTGATGATGTTTTCATGCCTTACATACTCGGTACACTATTTGTCTTGACGCCCCTTTGTATGGGCGGCTAACGTTTCGTGCGCGCGGTCGTGAACGGCGGATGCGATCCCCAGGGGTTCCTCGGCGGCATCTTTTGCGGCGCTCCGGTTGTTTCGGAGCCCGGTCCTTGGTACTACTTTTGTGTGTATATATTCGGGCACGGCGATGCCGGCCCTTCCTATGTATATATGTGTACTATGTTAGAGGCTCGTAGGCGGATAATATAGGTAGCTATATGTACTTACATTTGTCCCAGTATTTGTATAGTATGATTGCAAAGTTTATTGCTATGTTCATAATGATCATTTTATGTTAATGCTAGTTAGAAAAAAAAATCGGTGTAGTTCATACGTGCAATAAGAGTCAGCGGGTTCGCTCGGCTCCAAATATGGGGTCGGGTGCCCATCACACCCTAGTAAGATCGGGGTGTGACAAAGTGGTATCAGAGCAGGCGGTCCTAGGGTTTTCTATGAGCCGTGTCCAGTAGAGTCTTGTTTATGAGTGTGTAGCGCGCCACGCTTATAAACGAAAAGGGAGGCTGCAGGCATTTAGGAAACATGACCTTCTTGTATTCTAGATCGTGCGACGAGCTATGCTATCGAGTTCATATTCCTTCCTAATCTGCGTTATGGTTTCGGTAATGCCGGTGACGAGGAAAGCTACGGCGAAAAGGGCAAGACGGTTATTTGGGAAAGAGTTGAACGGGAGCCACCGGCGGAAGTAGAAGAAGGCGAGTCTCATCACGAGGCTCCTCCTCGAACTTTTCATGTTTCCCCCGTATCGGCGAACGGGGAGGGTTCCGGCTCCGGCCCCGCCACTCGGTTCCCGCCGGCGGCCGGCGGGCCGGCGGATGGCGGAGGCCATCAGTGTGTGCCCCGATTGGTTTGCCGCAACGGTTCGGCGACAAGATGTAGACACAGGAGACGGGCGGGGAGTGAGCGCGAGGGCCGTGGTTGCATCACCCTGAAACCTCGGAGTTCTGTAAGGTCGAAACCGAGAGGAAGACCTTAAGATTTCATAGATCAAATGTTGAGGACACTAAGGATAATGCACGCCGGATACGAATCGGTGGAATTGGCTTCATACGAAGTGGGGATCTGGCGGTTTTGTGGTATAATATTTGGATAATTTCAAGGGGAGCAAATGCCCCTCCCCCGGTGTGGCGAGGGGTTCCGCTGGGGCATTTTTACGACATTTTCTGCCACGGAGGTTCGACGAGCTCGGGCGTGTGTTTACGAATCTTCGGGGAAATATGGCGCCGAGAATACGGTCTTCGTTTTGCTCCTTGGCCGGGTATGCCCCAGCCATGGTGGCGGATATGGGAGATCATGTACATCGATTCGTGAGTGGGTTGGGGCCACACCCCTGGTGCGGGAATGCAGCGGCTTCGCTCGAGGATGGGATGACCGTCGCTCGTATCCGGACGTACCCCGAGCACGGAGAGCGGCGGCCGGCCACGAGAAAGAGTGAATGTGATTCGGTAAGAGGGGGGGCGCGTAAAAAGGCTAGATCTTCGGGGCTAGCGGTATGGTATAAAAGGGCGAGAGGCGGCAATATTCCGAGACGGGCCAAAGCTCGAGGGTTTCGGGTTCTCCCGTCGGGAAGAGCTTTCCGAGGGCAGAAGTCATCAATTCCACGATGCGACCGGTGTGGGAAATTTCACTCGGGTCCGTGCCGTCACGGCGCCGAGCCACTTGTTGCTCATGTGGACAAATTGGACATAAGATGCGTGAGTGTCTCTCGACGGGTGGTGGTGGTAGGGAGCCGACCCGGAGGATCAGGCCGGTTTCATTTTCATGTTGTGCGCCCTCCTGAGACGGACTTCCCGGAGCCCCGAGCGGACGGTCGAGTAGAGGAGGGGCACCCGAGTTCGACGATCCTCCCGCGCGCTTATGTGCATTGACGGACGACGGGACCACGGGCCCTTCCCCGAACGCGGCCACGGTGCTGTTTCGGCACCTTCTATGATATGCGTGTTAAGTGGTACCGGATTCTATCTTTTCCTACTTTGTCTTTTGTATTGAAGAAGCCATATTAAAAGCTCGGCAATTAGCGGACGAAAAGTAGCCATACGCGTAAGTAAAAAGGCGGAGACGCTAGAGATTGTGGAGGTTAAATTGTACGTAAAGAAAAGATGTGTTGCGGGCGTTTCAAAAAGCTGCTAAGACCACGACTCGTTCCCGTATTATATGATATAAGCAGAATTGCGAAGGGTGGAGGCGAAAATACTAATGCTAAGGCATTTGCGAAATGCAATAGAGTTTCAAGGTTAAGCGTGCTAGGGTGTGAGCAATTTCACGATGGGTGACCCCGCAGGGAAATATCTTGAAAATGTCATAAACGGGGGAACAAGAGGCAAACGTGAAATTAGGTGGCCCGAAGTATAAATTAGAGTGTGTGGAATGGTTAGAAACCTATAAAAGTCGTGTAAGCGGAGGGCGGACTAAACTAGCGAGGAAAGGGGGAAAGACATGTTGGACCTAGAGTGGACTATGACAGTTCAAGATCCAGTAAGGGAGACCTCCCCGAAGTATTATGATACGTTATGAGGCTAGTTTAACATTCGAGGACGAATGTTCTAAAGGGGGGGAGGATGTTATATCCGCATTTTGTGCAATCGGATGATTTAAGGTAATTGCGGGGAGATGCCGAACAAGGTCTTACTTTTGTTTTGTTAAGCAAATGAGTTGCTTATAAAGAATTTAGAAGCGGAAATTTTAAGAAAAGTTAAGGCATAAAAGGAAAATTCGCAATGTGACTCGTGGAAATATAAGGAAGACGAAGGGCAAATTTGGAAATTTGGAGAATAATTTTTCATGGAGTGTGGGACAAAAAAAAATAAGTGGGCTTGATTATTGGGCCATGTTTGGCCGTCCACCTAGAGGTGGGCTTAAGCCCACATGGGATTTAATTTAACTACATAAAAAGATGACAAAGTCATCTTTTTCATACAACCCTCTAGAAATTTCAAGGAACTAAAGAACAAGAAAAAGGAAGAGAAACATTAGGAGGGCACATTCGGCCAAGCTCCCTTGAGCAAGAACCTTGGACAAATCTTCACCAAAAATTATTCTCTTCTAGCTAAACAATTCATTGGAGAGTCCTTAGTAAGTTGGAGTGATTTATAGAGCAAGAAAAACACAAACTCATAAGTGGAAATTCAAGCAAGTTGGAGGATTAAAGAAGGAGGTAAGAATTTATTCTCTTTACATGTTTTGGATATTATAGCATGTTGTGGTATACAAAAGAAGGAAATTCTTGAGAAATATAAAAAAAAAAAAAAGGTGGTGGCCGTGTATGTGTACACATATGTATGTGTATGGAAATTATGTGCCAATCATTTTATTTAGTATTTGGTTGCTATCGTTATGGAAGCTATGTTGATAATGAAAGTTGAATGATTTTGGAGAAGTTGTAGTCATGTGTGTATGATGTGGACCGTGTGGTTGTGGTGTAGTTTGGAAGACAATGAGTCAATTTTATTTTGTGTTTTGTTGTTGTTGTGTTGTGGATTCTATATTACCTATAAAAGCTTAATAATTTTAGTGAAATGGTAGAGGTTGGAGACTTGTTGTTGAAGTTTATGTAAGTTGAATATTATGTTCTTGCATGAATAAAAGACAAAGATATTAATATGGTGTTGTTGGAATATGTATTATAAGATTATTATTGTTTTCATTGAAGTTGGAAGGTTTTGAAGGAAGTAGCATATTGATTGAGTTGTTGTAATGTAACTTGAATTGAATATGGAGATTGTTAGTATGGTTGTTGTTATTGTGTTGTTGGTTTGGCCGGGTTGGATTCCCGGATTGTCGTTGGTTGAAATTGGCCAAGTCGGACTTGGTGGGATGGAGTATTTACGGGAAGTGCGCGAAATTTCGGTAGCCAAGTGTCATTTTGAGATTTCAAATTCTAAAGGCACTAATCATATTTGGTAAACATGACCAATTTGTAGATTTTGGCGGATTTGCGGCTTGAAGTTGGAATAGCAAAAGGAGCGGAAAGAGGTATGTAAGGTTTCCCCTTCCTTTCTTGGCATGTCTTAGACGTATAGGCTTGATTTCGCGCCTCGGGGACTTTTCTAACTCTAGAATCCGCGATTGGAAATAGTTACTATTCATTCAGTAAGATTGAACCAAAAGTGCATGAAATGTGAAAGAAGTGTCTAAATATCCTAGAACTTGTAAGAATAAGACCCGAATACCCTAAGACCCCCATAAGTAACGTCATAACCCGTATTACATGTAAGATGTGTACGCCACCTCACTTGACCCGAGGTGGGCCCTTGTTCCCCGGATTTTCTTTAGTGCCACATTTATTAAACGATAGGTGTTGTAACTACTTTAATGAGAATACTTCTATGACGATAATGGTGACGACGATGTAAAGGAAAGAACATGGCTATGGTAAGTATGACAAGAAGGATTCCATGACTAAGAGCTTTAAGTCAAGAATCTAACGAGAGCATAAAATGTTAAACTAGTTCTTGATCTTTAATTTTATTTTGAATCCTCTCTATTATTCCATTTAGCTTACTTTCATTCTATAATTTAAGGAAACTCTTGGACATCTTTTCGACTACTAAATAAGAATTGTTTTAATTAAACCCTTAACCCCAATGCATGTTTTTCTTTCTAAAAAGTTTACAAATGTTTTCCAAAATATTCTTTTCTTCAAAAACCCGGTTTACAATATTGAAAGTCTTAATGACTAAAGCAATGACTATGATCCTACGATGCCTATGACTCTATGAATACTATGATCCCATGCGACTACGATCCTATGAAGCGCTGATCCTATGAATACTATGGTCCTATGATGTCTATGATTCCACCCCTTGTTTTTCTTTTAATGTTATATTCCGCGGATAGTCTCGCCTTGTAAATGTTCCTTTAAAGTGAGCCTTTGTAAAGTCGATGGTGGGGCAAACCCAATGGTGGGGCAAACCCGATGGCGGGGCCAACCTCGGTAAACGGCGAGTCCCAAAAATGGGAGATGAGCGTAAGGCTTGTCCTAGGCAAATCCCGCATTGGTCTAGGCTAATCCGCGTTGGTTTAGGCTAATCCGCGTCGGCTAAAGTTACCGGACTCGGGAAGCCGGACGCGGGCTAATGCGTTTATTATGTGCTTCGGACGGTATGTGCGTATATTAAGGGAAAGATAAGTATGCGTGGTATCCGGCCAAGGGGCCCTTACATATACAGGTTATTCTCTTATCTCTTTATATATAATCTATGACCTCATAGTGTTGTATTTCTTACTTTACGTTCTTGATGATGTTTTCATGCCTTACATACTCGGTACACTATTTGTACTGACGCCCCTTCTTGTGGGCCTTGCGTTTCGTGCCGCGCGGTCGGCGAACGAGGCGGATCCGATCCCTAGGGGTTCCTCGGCGCGCATCTTTGCGGCGCTCCGGTTGTTTTCGAGCCGGTCCCTTGGTACTACTTTTGTGTGTATATATTCGGGCACGGCGATGCCGGCCCTTCCTATGTATATATGTGTACTATGTTAGAGGCTCGTAGACGGATATGTACGGTAGCTATATATATACATTTTGTCCCGTGTTTGTATAGTATGATTGCAAAGTTTATTAGCCTATGTTCATAATGATACTGTTTATGTTAATGCTAGTTATAAAAAAAAATCGGTGTAGTTCATACGTGCAATAAGAGTCAGCGGGTTCGCTCGGCTCCAAATATGGGGTCGGGTGCCCATCACACCCTACTAAGATCGGGGTGTGACAGCCGCCCAGGCACAAAGGCAAAATACAGGCCCCAGTGATCGTTCAGCTAGTACTAGAGCCCGTGACTTCATGAGCCTAAATCCTCCGGAATTCTTTGGGTCAAAGTCGGATGAAGACCCGCAAGGCTTTATCGATGAAATGTTGAGAACGTTGCGGATTATTCATGCTTCTGAGACCGAATCAGTGTAGTTGGCATCATATAGACTCCGGGATGTAGCGGTTTTATGGTACAATAATTGGATAGCGTCGAGGCAAGAGAATGCGCCTCTTCCCGTGTGGCAAGAATTTGTTGATGCTTTCATTCACCATTATTTGCCTCCCGAGGTCCACCGAGCTAGAGCGGATAGATTTTTAAATTTGAAGCAAGGTAACATGAGCGCCCAGGAGTAGAGCCTTCAATTTAATTCTTTGGCTAGATATGCTCCTACTATGGTAGCCGACATGGGCGATAGGGTGCACAGATTCGTGAGTGGCTTAGGGCCACATTTGTTTAAAGATTGTTTGACCGCTTCGTTGCAAGGTGAAATGGATATTTCCCGCATTCAAGCCCATGCCCAGAATCTTGAAGGACAACAACCTCCGCAGAGGGGTGATCGTGATGTTGATGAGGGCAAAGCAAAAGGGCCGGATCTATGGGCACGGTAGTGATTATAGAGAGGGATCCGGAAAGACATATTCTAGGCACTCGAGCCGGGCCGACGAGTGCACCTCCCGGTTTACGGGCGAGAGGATCGATCGCTCTTTCCGTTTAGGACAGGGTCAGAGTTCGAGGGGCCGAGGTTCTCAGTTTAGGGGAGATTACAGTCAGAGGAGACCTCCAGTGCCACGATGCAGCCAGTGCGGTAGGTTACATTCTGGACAGTGCCACTAGGGTTCGGACGCTTGTTATACTTGTGGTCAGGTGGGGCATATGATGAGAGATTGCCCGTCGATGATCGGCAGAGCTAGGACCCAGCCCACAGGATCAGCGGTCGGTTCTTCATCAGTACGTCCTACAGGGCAGGTTCCCCAGATTCCAGCAGGCTGAGGTAGAGGCCGAGGGGGAGCATCTACTTCAGGTGCCACACAGCACCGCTTATATGCTTTAGCCAGGCGACAGGATCTCGAGTCGTCTCCCGGATGTGGTTACGGTACACATTGTTGTGTTTTCTCATGACGTGTATACCTTGATAGATCGGGTTCCACGTTATCATATGTTACCCCCTATGTTGCTAATCGTATTGGGGTGGCTTAGAGCTAATTAAACCTTTCGAGGTATCCACTCCGGTTGGTGATCCCGTGATAGCTAAACAAGTGTATAAAGATTGTATAATTGTGATATGCGATCGCCAAACCAAAACTGATTTAGTTGAGCTAGAAATGTTACACTTTGGTGTTATAATAGGTATGGATTGGTTGGCCTCATGCTATGCTAATGTTGATTGCCGAGTGAAATTAGTCCGATTCCAATTTTCGGGAGAACCCGTGCTTGAATGGAAAGGTAATACGGCAACTCCAAGGGGTAGGTTTATTTCCTACCTTAAGGCAAGAAAGATGATAGCTAAGGGCTATATTTATCATTTAGTCCAAGTCCATGATACGGAAGCAAAGTCACCAACATTCCAATCTGTTCCGGTAGTGAATGAATTTCCGGATGTATTTCCAGATAAACTTCCAGGCCTTCCTCCAGAAAGGGAGATTGACTTCGCCATTGATGTGTTGCCGGGTACAGAACCTATTTCTATTTCTCCTTATCGAATGGCTCCCGTAGTGAAAGAATTAAAGGCTCGGTTGAAGGATTTGCTCGAAAAGGGATTCATTAGACCGGTTCATCACCGTGGGGAGCGCCGATTTTATTTGTGAAAAAGAAAGATGGCTCCTACGAATGTGTATTGATTATAGACGGTTTGAATAAGGTGACGATAAAGAACAAGTATCCTCTTCCAAGAATTGACGACTTATTTGATCAGCTACAAGGTGCCAAGTGGTTTTCCAAAATAGATTTGAGATCGGGTTATCATCAAGTGAGAGTTAGAGAAGAAGATATTCCTAAGACAGCTTTCAGGACAAGATACGGCCATTATGAATTTCGAATGATGTCATTTGGGCTAACTAATGCTCCGGCAGTGTTCATGAACTTAATGAACAATGTATTAAGGCCTCTCTTGGATCTGTTCGTGATAGTATTCATTGATGATATTCTGGTGTATTCTCGCACAGAATCAGAACATGCAGATCATCTACGTATTGTTCTTGGAATTCTCCGTACTCGGGAGTTGTATGCAAAATTCTCCAAGTGCGAGTTTTGGCTAAGTCCGCGTGACATTCTTGGGCCATGTTATTTCAGATGATGGCATTCGAGTTGACACTCAGAAGATTGAAGCGTGAAGACTTGGCCAAGGCCTACGACGCCTACGAAGTTCGTAGTTTTCTGGGTTTGCGCGTGTGTTATTATAGAAGATTCGTGAGAGGGCTTTTCATCTATTTCGGCCCCATTGACGAAGTTAACCCGAAATCGAGAAATTTCGGTGGAATGACGCTTTGTGAGCGTAGCTTCCAAGAGTTAAAGACGAGACTAACCTCGGCCCAGTTTTAACGCTTCCAGAAGGACCGGATGGCTATGTTGTGTATTGTGATGCTTCCGGTGTTGGATTAGGATGTGTATTAATGCAGTATGAAAAAGTCATTGCTTATGCTTCGAGACAGCTGCGAAAACATGAAAAGAATTACCCAACTCACGATCTTGAATGGGCTGCAGTTATTCACGCATTGAAGATGTGGAGACACTATTTGTATGGCGTACATGTTGATATCTACACGGATCATAAGAGTCTCCAATACATCTTCAAACAGAAGGAGTTGAATATGCGACAAAGGCGGTGGTTAGAATTATTGAAAGATTATGACGTTAATATTTTATACCACCCCAGGAAGGCCAATGTAGTAGCTGATGCGCTTAGTCGCCGATCTATGGGCAGCTTGTGTGAAGTTCCCCTAGAGAAAAAAGAAATGATCCATGAACTCCAGCAACTAGCTAATCTTGGAGTACGTATAATTGACTCAGGTGACGCTGGAGTTAGTGTCAAGGATCCCACAGTTCCATCCTTGGATGCAGAAATAAAAGAGCGCCAATACGAGGATCCCAAATTGAAGTATTATAAAGGTGTGAAGTTTCCAAAGGAAAAGTCACTATTTAAAGTCTCAGCAGATGGGGTTCTCAGGTACCAGAACAGGTTATGTGTTCCGGATGTGGCGGAACTACGCCGCCGCATTCTAGAAGAAGCTCATTACTCCAGGTATTCTATCCATCCAGGAACGACAAAGATGTACCATGATCTCAAATTGATGTATTGGTGGGATGGCATGAAAAGAGACATAGCAGAATTTGTAGCTCAATGTCCGAATTGCCAACAAGTAAAGGTAGAACATCAAAAGCCAGGAGGATTATTACAAGCAATAGAAATTCCTATATGGAAATGGGAAGTGATCAATATGGACTTTATTGTAGGACTACCTCGCTCTCGAGGCAAGTATGATTCCATATGGGTGATTGTGGATAGATTGACAAAAGCAACTCATTTTCTCCCAGTCAGAACCACCTACTCAGCTGAAGATTATGCAAGGTTATATCTTAAGGAAATTATGAGACTTCACGGTATTCCAACATCTATCATCACAGACAGAGGGGCACAGTTTACAGCTAAGTTCTGGAAATCGTTTCAAGAAGGTTTAGGTACTCAAGTAAGGCTTAGTACGGAATTTCATCCGCAAACTGACGGACAAGCCGAGCGTACTATACAGACCTTGGAGGATATGCTACGAGCATGTGTACTAGATTTTGGTGGTAGTTGGGATGACCACTTACCCCTAATCGAATTTGCCTATAACAATAACTATCATTCCAGTATCCAAATGGCTCCGTATGAAGCTTTATATGGAAGGAAATGTAGATCTCCAATTGGATGGTTTGATGTCGGAGAAGTGCAATTAATAGGCCCCGAGTTGATCCAACAAGCTGTAGAGAAAGTCAAGGTGATCCGAGATCGATTATTGACAGCCCAAAGTCGCCAAAAATCTTATGCCGACAACCGCCGGCGAAATTTAGAATTTCAAGTTAATGACTGGGTGTTCTTAAAAGTATCACCGATGAAAGGGGTGATGAGATTTGGTAAGAAAGGAAAGTTAAGTCCTCGATATATTGGATCCTACAAAATCATCCGCAAAGTCGGTCAAGTAGCTTACGAATTGGATTTACCTTTAGAGCTTGAACTAGTTCACCCAGTATTCCATGTCTCTATGCTTCGCAAATGTGTGGGAGATCCCACAAAGATTGTGCCAATAGATGATGTTCAGATCACAGAAAAGCTAGCTTATGAAGAAGTGCCTATTGCCATATTAGACAGGTAAGTACGAAGACTTCGAAATAAAGAAATAGCTTCAGTCAAAGTCCTATGGGGAAATAACAATCGAGAAGAAATGACTTGGTAAGCGGAAGAGAAGATGAAATCCACATATCCGCACCTATTTCAGCCCCCAGAAGAGATCTCTGATGAGACATCGAGATTTTGAGGTATGTATGCTTTACTTTTATGTATATAGGTCATGTGTGGCCAATCTATATTGCTATTGTGTTGTGGCCCTGTGAAGCAATGATATTATGGGTTGTTGTGACAGGATGGTAATGCCATATTATAGGGGAAACTCTGGCGAAATTTTTCTAGAATCCCCGACGACTTAACATTCGAGGACGAATATTCCAAAAGGGGGGAAGAATGTTACACCTCGAAAATTTCCCGTTAGCGTACAGTGAATAGACGAGTGAGGGGTATGATTTATACGAGGTATGGACAAGTGAGAAATAGTATTTGATGATCCTAATTAAGATTTCCAAAGACATTCGAGTTAAGGAAAGAAAGTTGTTAAGGGAAGTGAGTCGCAAGTCGAGTG
Source organism: Lycium ferocissimum (assembly GCF_029784015.1). Classification (NCBI taxonomy): domain Eukaryota; kingdom Viridiplantae; phylum Streptophyta; class Magnoliopsida; order Solanales; family Solanaceae; genus Lycium; species Lycium ferocissimum. The sequence continues at coordinate 25,450,253 of NC_081347.1, read as the reverse complement.
TAACGGATAAGGATTACGAGTATTAAGTTAATGATGTCTTAATGACCCTTTGATAAGAGTTATAACGTCCCTTAGAATGGTATTGAAGTAAGGAACAAGTGTTAAGAAGGTTCCATAAGGATCGAGAGATCAAACGAGTCGACGAAACAACTCTCGAGAACGGGCAAACATATGGCTGTGACATACGCCGTATAAAATCTACGGACCGTATGTCCAGGCCGTAGATCCAGCCCGTAATGACATATTCTATCGACCAAATATACGGTCCAACATACGGTCAGTAGAAATTATACGGACCGTATGTTGGTCCGTATATTCCAATCGGGACTGAAGTTGATTTTATATAAGGACCTCTCTCATGTCATTTTATTTCATCTTCCACCATTCAAGAAACCTCTAGAGAGTTCCAAACACTTCATCCATGAGAAATCAATAGAAATAAAAGATCATCAACAAGAAATCAAGTGAAGGAAACCCATTAAAAGTCATACAAATCAAGAAAACCCAAGAGAGATGAAATAGGGTTTTGGTGCAAGAAGTGTAATATCATCCAAAGCTTGTTCCTCCATTACTTAAGGTAAGTTTCATGACCTATTCATGCTATTTGAAGTATTAATAAGTTAGAACACATGAATTGTAGAAGTGTATAGCAAATGGGTCATCAAAGGGATGAATAATGTCATTTTGAAACAGTGGTTGGATTGAATCATGAAAGTGGATATGTTGATGTTATAAATGCGTTATAAATGACTTTTAGAACATGAAAGAAGTATTGGATACGAAAGAATGCGACAATGAACTTTGGCCATAATTATGAAGAATTGAAGTAAGGTTATGAAATGCGAATCATATGAATGAATGACGATTGTTGTTAGTGATATTGTGATTGTCATTATGAATGTTGGGAGTTGATATGGAATATGGAGGAAAGTAGTATAAACAAGGGAAATGCTGCCCAAATTTCTATAGCTTTAGTAAGTATGTTTTCACGATGATATAGCTAATGCCGATACGAATTCTCTTGAAGGTATAGACAAGTGCATTAAAGAAGAACGAGCAAGCGATAGAATAGCTAAACGACGAAGGTATGTGAGGCTAGTCCTTTCTTTCTAAGGCATGAGTCCTATGGCATGAATTTCCTCTTTTTATGAATGTTCCATCTTCAAGAAGACTATGAGCCCTTGTTCATGAATAGTTATGCGAGATAAGAGATATGCTACGATTATGATAACGTTAATGACAAGAGAAGTCTAGAGATGCTATAGTCTATGATATGATGCTCCTATTAAGCTAATGAAGCTATCCATAGTTCATTGATGTTGATCATTACATACACTCACCTTATGCTTGTTCCTTCAATGTAAGGCAGAATACTTATGAATGCTCATAATGACATCGGGGGTCCACAACCTTACGTCACCGCGATAAAGTATGATTATCTATGAGTCTCTATGCATGTATTACTATAAGTATGTTATGATAAGAATGTATGACAAGTATACTATGATAAGCATGATATGATGAGTACATGATGATATTACACCGCGCCTAGTTGGCGGCAACACCGCAAGGCGGCAATTATACACCATGGCCGGACGGCACGGCGGTACACCACTAGTGGGCGGCATGAGATGATACCCCGGACGCGGGAGGCCTGGACGCAGGCTAATGCTGATGCTATTGCTAATGTTATTGATTATCACACCGCACCTATATGGTCGGGCAGTTTATACATTTATACATTTATGCATATATGATATGATGATGAGTATGAAAGTGTCAAAGATGCATTACTTCCTTTATGATTCGCCCGATTATAAATTGCTATCGTTCGATGCCTCATTATTTCATTAATATCTTATTGTTGTTTATGCCTTACATACTCGCACAATATTCGTACCGACGTCCCTTTCTTCGACGCCGTGTTCATGCCCACGGTGTAGACGGGGAGGCGATCCGACTCACAGGAGCTAGCCTGATTTGAGAGCACTCCATCTTTCGGAGGTGCCATTGATTATTCTTTTGGTACATATATGTATATAGTCATGATTGGGCACGACGGGGTCCTGTCCCGTCCATATGTCTAGTACTCTAGTAGAGGCTCGTAGATACGCATGTGTGGGTAGCATGGTCTCACGGTCTTTATGTATATTCATGTATATATATATCTATTATTTTGATAGCCGGAGGGCATACATTTATATAAGTAAATATGTTCCAAATGATGATAGTTTTATATAATTATGAGCATAGAGTATGAATGAGAGCAGGAAAGTAACAGCATGAGTGGTGTTCGGTGGTTAGCCCCGGATACTCGTTACAGCCCGTAGTTCGGGTCTTGACAGTTAGTCTCCTTATCACACACTTATCCTAAGTTTCAATTTAAACTATTTTATATTTTGTCGAAAGTCGGGTAGCATCTCCCTATTTATGTGCCTAGCCCGAATTATTAGTTCAACAACCAACAACAACAACAACAATACCAACATCAATAATATCATTTCCCATATCAAAGTGTTCCATAAAAACTCCTTCACACGCCGTTTTCCAACTTCCATAACTAATTAACTCGCTATACAATCATTAAACCCCTCTATCTTCGTAAATCAACCGGTATTAATATAATTAGGAAGAGATCCATACCTTGTTCTTACTAAAACAACAATGTCTTCGGTGTTCTCCTAGAATCCAAACTAAAATCCGGCGCAAAACGACACTACAATCACAGTTGCGCGCTATCCAAACCTAAACTACACTCCGCCACTTAAAATTCCCTCAATTTTATGCTATCCTCACCCTCAACTCGTTTTCTAGAATTTTCTTAGGCAAATCTGATGAAAAATGGGGTTTTACCCTTATATAAGGTTCAAATTCGGGTCGGGTCACTATAGCGATCAGAAAGGTGGTTATCGTTCTTGGCCATTCGTAGTACGCGTTTACGCTTTGTCGACCCGAACTTGTAACGTCCATAATTCTCTACTCCGATGTCCTATCAACGAGCGATTTATTGCGTTGGAAACTAGACTCGATGAAATTCATTTTAGGCTTTTGAAACAACTAAAAACTCCTAATATACTAGGAGATATACCCCTCCAAATTTGACTAAAATCTGCCCAAAATTCTGCCAACTTTTTTTTTTTTCCAAATTTATTTTTTTTGATTTGCTTCGTCCCGCAACCTTTAGGCAATTGCTTGAAACTTGTTAAGGGTATTCATTAACCTTATAAGGGTTCTATGACCTCTCCGAGCTTACTTTAGTTTACTCACGACGCAAACGACGTGAAAATTTTTCGACGACGGTTATCCGCATAGGATTTTTGACGACTCTGAGCTGTTAGTAGCCGTTCTTGAATAAGCTTGACTTTTTCTACCGCCTGCTGAATCATCTGACTGCACACGTCTGTCTACCAGCCTCTAAATAAGATACATATATCCACAAGGAGGGGCCGGATTCCACTGTGCCCAAATATGTACACAAGAGTAGTACCGATAAACTGAAGCTCCGGAACAACTGGAGCGCTCTCAATGTGCCGCTGGTGGAGCTCCTACGGATCAGACGCGTCTACCTGTTTACCTGCGGGCATGAACGCAACGTCCACGAGAAGGGACGTCAGTACGAGCAATGTACCGAGTATATAAGGCATGAGTAATAACATATTAAAGGATACAAAGCATGAATAGTAACAGGATGGAAATATAGAGCATATCATGAGATAAAAGAGTAACCCGTACATCCGAGTGCCTTTTAAGTGTACCTATGCATGCTTAGTACTGCGGAACGTGCAGCCCGGTCCACATATATACATATATACATATATCCATAGTAATGCTTTCTTTGAAAAACATTTCTTATACGTGTATACATAAAATAGAACATATCATATTACCGAGGAACGTTGGCTCCGATCCATTTAGCCACATATATCACGCGTCCGGGCATCCCGCGTCCGGGATGGTATCATGTCATATAATACCAACTGATCAGGTGGCCATGCGTCTATAGCGCCTAGCCCTTTTTCCCATATTCCCCATATACATATACATATACATATACATATACATATATCATGTTCATATATCATAGATACAACATGCAGGAGAGCCCAAAGAAAAACTATGTCTCTATCGGAGTGACGTAAGGTCAGTAACCTCCTATTAGATTATGGAATAATCATGATCGTCATGTCTCACCTTGAAGGAGCAATTATTATAAGGTGAGACTATCAATGAAAAATAACCTCAAGGGAAAACATAGATAAGGTCATAAATCTCATAAGGCATCAATTCATATACTACTTTAAAGTCTTTTGAAAACAGAGTCATTATCAAAGAATAGAATTGAAGATCAAGAAATAGCTCAATATTCTCATATTTATATTGAATTCACAACTTGAGACTTTCAGACGTGAAACCATAGACATATTCTCATCTTTGGCATCATCATTATCATGTGAAAACATGCTCATCGTTGTTATCATAAGAGTTCTCATAATCATAAACCTTTGGTTTGGAAAATACGGGCATTTAGAAAACATGTATGGACTATTAGAAAAAGGAGCCATGCCGTTGAGTCAAGGACTTCCAACTTTGACACTAAGGATATTATGGAAACATTTATGGTATCACAATATAGGAGTCATACCTTTGAAAGAAAGGGACAAGCCTTAACATACCTGCTCGACCTCCTATTGGCTATGTTTATTCGCCCGAGCTCGTAAATCTATAGTCGAGAGAATTCACACTAATGTTAGTCTCCTTATCACACACTTATCCTAAGTTTCAATTTAAACTATTTTATATTCTGTCGAAAATCGGGCAGCATCTCCCCTGTTTATGTGCCTAGCCCGAATTCTTAGTTCAACAACCAACAACAACAACAACAATACCAACATCAATAATATCATTTCCCATATCAAAGTGTTCCATAAAATAGCCCACACGCTGTTTTTCAACTTCCATAACTAATTAACTCGCTATATAATCATTAAACCCCTCTATCTTCGTAAATCAACCGGTATTAACATAAATAGGAAGAGATCCATACCTTGTTCTTACTAAAACAGCGATATCTTCGGTGTTCTCCTAGAATCCAAACCAAAATCCGCCGCAAAACGACACTACAATCACAGTTGCGCGCTATCCGAGCCTAAACTACACGCCGCCACTTAAAATTCCCTCAATTTTATGCTATCCTCACCCCTCAACTGTTTTCTAGAATTTTCTTGGGCAAATCTGATGAAAAAAAAGGGGTTTTACCCTTTATATAAGGTTCAAATTCGGGTCGGGTCGCTATAGCAGTACTGTAGCATGTCGGTACTGTGGCAGTTACTGTAGCACGCGTTTCTGCTTTGTCAGCCGAACTTGTAACATTCATAATTTCTACTCCGATGTCCTATCGACAAGGGATTTATTGCGTTGGAAACTAGACTTGACGAACTTTATTTTAGGCTTTTGAAACACCTAAAAACTCATAATATGCTAGGAGATATACCCCTCCAAAGTTGACTAAAAATCTGCCCAAAATTCTGCTAACTTTTTTTTTTTTCAAAATTTTCGACAAATTTATTTTCTTCAATTTGTTTGGTCCTGGAACCTTTAGGCACTTGCTTGACACTTTTTAAGAGTATTCATTAACCTTATAAGGGTTCCATGACCTCTCCGAGCATACTTTAGTTTACTTACGACGCAAACGACGCGAAATTTTTTCGAGGTGTAACATTTTCCAACACCATAAATACTCATTTCTTCCCAATAACATTCAGCAAGAAAAAAAGTGCAACCTAGTATACAATCTAAAATAATACTTTTCGTATATACGCATATATTCATTACTTTTTATTTATTTATATATTTCTTGGTGTTTTATTGGTCATCAAATACGTGATGACAAATAGCCTTTAGTAAGAAAAAACGTGCAACCTAGTATACAACCTACTTTTCATATAAAACTATATATATATACACTCTAACAGGCATTTTGATGCCTATCAGAGCTTTTCTTTATTAGTACTTGTAGAAATAAAAAAGAAGTCTATTACATGATGCCTTTAATATGAGCTAGCTAAAATAAAAAAGATATAACTGTTTAGTATAAACTGTTCCAAACTGTAATCCTAAGCTAGTATGTAACTTGAACTCCTGTTGTGATTCCAGAGTTGATGTTGGTTCCAGATTGTGGCAAATCCAAATCAGTATCAGTATGGATGTAATCATGTTTGAATGCATATTTTCTTGATCTTCCTTGTTCTAATCCTCAGCTGAGGAAGCTGTGACTTATCCATGTTGATTATTCTTCTTCCTTTAGATGGAATTTGTGTAAAGTTATATATCTTGATCTCTGCAGTATCCAAGGCCTGATTTGTCAGAAAATCTGCAAGTTTGTTGCCTTCCCTGAAAATGTGAATGATCTGTGCCTGCACTGTCCTCATATCCCTTCTGATGTCTTCCGCCTTATCTTTAAGCTCCCATGGAGTAGTCCATGATCCTTGCAAGATGTTTTGTAGAACAAGAGAATCAGTCTCAAGTTGGATATGTTGAATGTTGTTCTCTCCGCAATGTTTTAGAGCCTGTTTTATTGCCTCAGTTTCAGCTTCAATATTTAGCAATCTCCTTAGCCTCTGTATATACCAAATCTCCTCTACTGTCTCTGATGCAAAATCTATAAGAACTTCTCCCAGGATTTCCTCTGCATGCTCTATGTATGTTACACTTTAATCTTCCTGAAGGTGGCATTTTCCACAACACCTTAGCATAATAAACTTTTGGTCTATAATTGCTAAGTTGTTAGTACATAGTTTCTCATTCATATGGTAAATTCTGCATCCATGAATATCTTATTCTTCAAGCTGATATAAAGTGTATTGTACTTGCTGTTTCAACCTGTAAAATGTTGCTGATCCTCCGTGTTTGATTGAGTTTCTCCTTTTCCAATGTGCCTACATTGCTGGCATTGCTCTAAAAACAGGCTGCAATTTTGGCTTAGTCTCAGCAGTCCACCAGGCTATAATCATCTGTTGCAAATTGACTCTATCTGTGATAATACCTGCACAAGTAGTAAAATTTCCATAAAATAAATAGGACCTTTGTTTGCTGTTTGGGCTCCTTACAGCACCAGCATCTAGATGGTATATTGATCAGCATCCTTTTCAATATACATCTATTGATATTCTCCCTTTCCACACCCTCTATATAAAGAAACTAATCTTGATAGACATTCCTTTCTCCCACATGTTTCTATAATTTGAATGTTTGTTCTCCCTTTGCCTTATAAACTCCCATGCATACTTAACTGAGAATTTGTCACTTGTTTCTAACATCCAACATGGTTCATCATCTTCCTCTTCAGTTGGAACTTTGATAGTATCATAAATATGTTTAGCCAAATCCTAATCTAGAGTGTCCTTTAACAGTTCCATGTGCCATTTTCCCTCTTGCACAAACTGTCTGACCTCTATCTGTTCCTCTCTAGCAGCTTATGGTATATTGTAATATAATGCCCCGAAGTCTTTTCCAATTCTCATACCAAAAACTAGATGTTCTATTTCTCATATGCCAAAATATTTGTTGCTCAACAGAATCTCTGATGTTCACCATTTTCTTCCATGCATGAGATCCTCCTCTATTAAAAGTCATTGTAGGATGCCAATATTTGCAGTATTTGTTCTGCGTGTAACTACTCCATAAACTCCTTCCATATCTGAAGTTCCACCACAGCTTAGAAAATAATGCATTTGATATATCAGTTAATGATCTAAAACCAATCCCTCCTTCTTATTTTGGTAAACACATCTTATCCCATGCTACCTAATGCTTGCTTTTCACCCCCACAGTGTTGCTCCAAAAAAAAATTTGTAAATACTTTGTGAAGCTGCTTAATCACCCCAGATGGATGGTTCATAGTTGACAATAAATATATGGGCATGGTTGTAACACATGACTAATCAACACATATCTGCCACCAAAAGATAACATTCTATTTTGCCAAGAGAATACTCTCTTCATTACCTTCTTGAGCAAATCTTCATAATATATCAATTTCCTTCACCCATAGAACACTGGACATCCTAAATATGTTAAAGGAAAAGATCTATTCCTCATATTAGTATGTCTTTTGATGTTGTTGCTAACCCTTGGAGTCACCTTATGATGAGTGTAGAAACAACTTTTATCTGTGTTGACCAACTGCCCTGATGCCTTTTCATATTTCCTTAAAATCTTCATCATTTTCCTCAAAGAATATCCATCTCCAGAACAAACTAATATTGTATCATCAGCATATGAAAGATGGTTGATTTGAGGACTCCATTTAGGCATACCATAGCCTACGAACCTTGGTTTCTCAAGCAGTTTATTCAGACTTCTTGCCAACATTTCTGTAGCTATGATAAACAATATAGGTGAGAAAGGGTCACCATGTTTCACACCCTTGCTTGATTTGAAAAAAACCATGACTTTGACCATTGATCGAGATTGAGTACCAGTTGTTTGAGATCAACCTCCATACCATATAAATGACAATTTCTCCAAATCCAAACTGTCTTAGAAAATTGGTCAGAAAGATCCAAGATAGTTAGTCATATGCCTTTTCCATATCCAACTTGATCACCATCATTGAACCATTTCATTCTAGCTTTCAACTTCCAATACTCTTCCTCCAAATTTAGATATCTTGTTAATTCTAATTGAGCCTGTTGTAACAACATTTTGTTCTCCCTTGATGGATTTGTTTCAAATTGTAACCCCTTAACTTTTATAGTATCTTCAATTATGGCAATCTGCTGAAAGATATTCCTATAAGTATTTATGCTCCAATGTACCAAAGCCTCTTTAACTGGATGAAATACATAAAATGAATTTCTACATAAATTATCTATCCAGTGCTCCTTCACCACATCCATAAAAGAATGATGTTTTGTCCAGAAGTTAAGAAACTTAAAAGGATTAATGACTGGCTGAGAATTGCTATTACATTCCAGATGCAATGGTGCATGATCAGAACCATGTCTGATCAGATGAGTGACTACAGTGGATGACATGATGTCCATTAACTGCTGATTCACCAAAATCCTATCCAATCTCTTGAATATAAAACCCTCCTCAGTCCTTCCATTCCACCAAGTGAATTTACTTCCTGAATATCCCACATCAATCAGCCCATAGTTTTTAATACAGTTAGAAAAATCTAATGTTTCATAGGTTGAAACTGGTAATCCACCTTGTTTCTCCTCATCAGTTAGAATCACATTAAAGTCCTCTCCTATTATCCCTGGAAAATTATATAGATTAGCTAATTCAACCATGGATTCCCATAACTCTTCCCTCTCCTCTCTATTACATTTAGCATGTATAACTGAAACCAGAATTGTCTGAGTTAAAGAAGAGCGAATTAGTTGTAATGTAACTTGTTGGTTTGACCCTGAAATAACTTTCCCTTGCCATTCATTTGTCCAAAAGATCCAATTCTTTCCTGAACATTTCACTTTGCTATTTGGATAGCCTAACATTCTTCTATAATCTTCTAAAGCAGCAGGATCTTGAAAAGGTTCCATTAGGCTAATGATTGATTAATGATGTCTCCTCTTTAGTTCAATTAAACTCTAAAATGATTTTTGAGTGTTAGCTGACCTAATATTCCAAAATATAGTTTTTTTTCTATCATTGATGATTATTGAATTTGTTCCTACTCCTCCTTGTTCAAACCCCTGTAGGTGGCACACTAGTAGTTCTGGTAGGTTTTTGTTTATTTGTTGCTTGCTTCAACCTCTGCCCACTTATAGGAGATAGATCTACTTCCTTGGCTATTTCATCAATGTTATGAGTCAAATCTTCATCTTCTTAAGTTTCTTAGACATCTTATGAATCTAGTGTTTCCTGATGTGATTGTTGTGTTTGCTCCACTGGTTCCACTATTGCAAGTAACTTATCAGTATTGTCTATATCTGGTGGTCTTGTGACTTATTCTTTCTCACTATTGCCATCAATAACATCCAAGATCTAGTCTGGAATAGAATCTTGCAGTTTCTTACTTGTGTTATCCTCTTCCATACCTTCCATTGTCACCATATTGTTGTTGGTTATGACTTCACCAGTTGATTTTGAGCTTTGTCCCTGATCAGTAATAAGTTGTTTCTCCTTAGTGACCTGATGGGAAATAATCTCCCCTTTTTCATTGAGTTGCTTATAAACTGTTATTAATCCATTTCTTTGTTGATTCCTTCTACACATGCTTTGCCTCTGCTACTTGATGTTTTTGTGTTTCTCAGCACTAGCTGCCTCATTACATACTGAAGTAATATGTTTAGAAGAATGATCACCAGAAATCTCATCCTTAAGCCTCTTCTATCATTTCCTCAGTAATGTTATTCTTATCTGTCAAGTCTATTACCTCCTCCTCAGCATTTTGTAAAGCTGCATATTGGTTTCTTTGAAGAGGTTGATTTTTCTTTGGTTTCCAAGCATGTTCATCATACCTTCCTCTTTGATATTGCCTTCTATTTTTTTGTTTGTTCTTCTTCTCTTTAAAGCCATCATCATCTGTAATTTACCGCAATTTTAGCACTATCCTGCTTGACCACTGCCTTCCCTTTCTTTTCTCTATCATACTTTCCTTTTTGTCCCTTAGCTTCGGAGTTTCTTTTTTGCTTTGAATCAGTTTGAACATTGTTAGAGCCACTCCCTACCACATTTCCACTTAGAGTCATCTTCCCATGATCTTCCATAGTACTCTCTTCCTAAGCTTTTACAGAACCTTCCTCCTCTTCCTTTGGATATAATTTTGGATGTATAACATAGCAGTCCTGTTCGTTATGACCTTGAAATTTACAGCTTTTGCAATACTTCAGCACATAGTCATATTTGATATTTATCCATTTGTCGACAATCCCCCCATTACTCTTCTTTTTCATCCCAATATTGATTCTTTGAGGAAACTCTCTAAGGCATCAACTTCTACCTTAACCCTCGCACAACTTGGCCTATTTTTATAAATGGTTGTCATATCCACTTGTAGAGGCTTTCCAACTACAGATGCTAATGAGAACACTGCTTTTTTCACAAAGTAATTCGGAGGCAAGAATGAAAAAGAAATCCATGCAATTGTGATTTTAGTTTCTTCCTCCGGATCAAACCGTGGATCCCATTTAAGAGTACACATGGGATACGACCAGTTCTTGTATGTGATATAGAATGCTGGTTTTGAAAATAGCGTCACGTTGTTACAGTTCACTTTTACGAGGCGCATAAAAGCTACTAAGAGGTTTTTGGTGCTCTAATTGAATTTTAGTATTTTAGAGTCGCCAGCTAATTTATTTAAGGAAAGCTAGGAAACCGGGTTTAAAAGGGTTTATCAAGCAAGAGAAAAAATCTTTTTGGATTGGAGTTCGAGGTAAGGGTTCTGTTAATCCCCTAGGGAAGGTTTTAGGCACCCTAGTATTAAGGATCCATAGAATACGGTTGACCTACGAGCTTCAATATGTGATTAATGTATTTATTTGCTTAAGAAGGTTTAGTTTTCCGCAAAATGTCATTCTTTATCATAAATTCAAAATTTCAGCAAAAAGTCCCCTTAGAAAAAGGGAATTTTGTTTCAAAAATTCCGTATAAGTGTTCAATTCACTTTATTGCCGGACTAAGACATATTCGGGATTTCTCCCGAGTAGAGTCGCTACTATTTTAGTCCTAATAAAATGAGTTTAGTACTTATAGGTTTTATTATACATATATAAGAAAATTTGGAGTATATCTCCTATTTTATACATATATATAAATAAAGAAAAGCGGGAGTTTTATTAAGTCCAATTTTATTTATTTTAAGCTCTTAATCAAGTCAACTAATAATCAAGTCTAGAGTTCATCTTACTTCAACCATGGTCCAAATTGAATTCCCATATTTTGTTTTTAGTCCACCATTTTTTGGGCTTCTCGGCCCAAACAGCTCAAAATCATTTTTAGTCCAGGTTCAAAAGAGTCTCAAATAGTCACGAGTCTTTAACTTCCAATTTCAAATTTTTTTCAAATTTTTACTCCCAGTTTTTTTTTTTTTTTTTTTTTTTTGAAGTGTTTTTATCAAAATAGTTCCGCCCAAAAACAATCCTTGAGTTGCATATTCATCTCTTTATCTCAAATTCACTTTTAAGTCTCAACAAGCAGTTCTCGGTTACGGCAGTGGGCTTGTGGCCCAAAACAAATTGCCAAATTTTTTGCTAAAGGGAGGACGGCTCAAAAATTGATTACTACTTAATCTGTTTTGAAATCTTTAAACTATATCAAGCCATCTTTTTTATCACAAATCCGAATTAAGTGCCATGTTCATGCCAAGTTATATTAAACGAGTTTTTGAAAAGAGATTTAGGCAACATCCTAATACACTATGTGTTTCCTAAGTTCTGCACATGCATAAGTGATTTTAATATTTTTTTTATTTCTTTACAAATATACATACACACATAAATTGAAAAAATAAAGAAGAAAGTTAGACTAGTGGGCCTACCTAAGCCCACCAGTTGGCTATTTTCACCCATAGCTGGGCCTTCGACCATTTTCACCCATGGTTGGGCCTTCGACCATTTTCACCCATGGTTGGGCCTTCAAATAAATATTATCTTCCCTTTCTTATCAGACTGGAGCAAAAATGAGTGTTGGGCCTCTGGCCCAATAGGTTTAAATGCAAGGAATGGCCCGATAACGATTCACATGAAACACATAATGGAGATAAGGATTAAGACATGTTTAAGGTTTTGCACACTAAACTATAAATAAATAATTAATCATAATTGATCAGACATACGTATACAATCCCATGCTTAGCCAATTAAATCAAATGGCACAAAGATCTGGCCCAAAACACAGATGGCTCAACTAGGCCAAACTAAAAGAATTTAAAGAGAAGCCGAAAAGCCCACATGCTATCAGAAAAGAAAAATAGGCAAAGAAACATAAATGACAGGTCCAAATACATCAAAGCCCAATAAAGGGATATACTTATACTTAGTCTTTAAACGGTGCATGGGCCGTGAATTAGTTACAACAGAGGATATAATTCATATATACTAAGCATACAAACTCATATACACCTAGGGTATATTGAGTTTTTTGAGTATACTTAATATATCTTGGGTATACCTTTTGTGTACACAGTTTTCACTCAAAATACAAGTTCACAAAGGACTTATCATGACATGATACATATTAAAAGGAACATAAAGGCAGTTCACAAGACATAACCAAAATGATATACCTCAGTATACAGACCCTAGTATACCCAAAGGCACAACAAGGCTGTATACCTCAGACATATCTAGGTATATCATCCAATATTCAAACACAGATCACTTATATCCATACAACAGAAAAGTCTCACTACATTTATCATGCTATACTCTTAGATTTAATATATGTAGGATAGCTCCCACAAAGAAAAACACAACACTCAGGGAACAAGTAACAAAAAAATGTGTACAAAGGGATTCCTACCAGATCACATTGCAAGTTTTACAGATTTAGAAGCAAAATAAATTCAGCTTGAGGAAAAACTAGAGATATACAGCATGATAACTATGTAGAGATAGGCAAGAATAGGGCAAAACATGCACATTTTGACAATGGTAAAGGGTAAGGCAAGAACTATATGCAATGGTGGGTTTAAAAATAGGAGCAAAATAGTATAAGAGAGTAATTAGCAAAACTAAACACCTTATGCTCCTCAACTAGGCATAGTTTAGATATTTATGGACACCAGATCATACTTTATAGGCAACAACATTGTTTAAATCATAAAGCATTTCAACAGTTGACTTAAAACTTAGCTGACTATGGAGAGAATTTTAATAGACATATTATAGTAGCATGTGATTAATCCAGATGGCCAACTGAGTGTCATATTAAAATCAACAAGCCTAGGTTGGATTAAGGGTTGGTTAAGATTAAGCATGTATGATAAAAAAAAAAAAAAAAAGCATCAATCATTTGGACACATTCCACAGATCCCCAGTTATCAACAACATATAATATAGGCCACATCATGAGCATATGATTGCATTTACAGCATGTGACTCATACAGTGTATAGTGTGACCCTTAGCCTGAATCTAGTTGATCTAAGTCTTACTAACATCAGAGTACATGGGATCACATTCTCAATCTTTGACATGCCATATACCACTGCATACTAACAGAACAAATCAAACCATTTTAGTAAGAAATAGGCCCTATCTTGATTACATGATGACTCACAACTTCTTGTTTTATTAGTATAGCTGCATCTTACACAAATTATCACCATTGTAGGCACCATTATTAATCACTAGGCTTGCAACAAGATTTAGACTAAGTTATTTGATAATCTCTAAGAGGGTAGGCACTAGCCTACATGGTTTAGAAGCATTTGATAATGTGTTCTATCATGGTAGGACTAGATTCAGCAAACAAATAAAAAATAGAATTACACAGGGTTTTTGATTAAGGATATACCAAAAAGAGCCAAAACTGTCACAATATCCACCAAACCACCTACTCACATACTTGATCAAGTTTTAGACTGATATTACCATATGGGAAAGACAGGATTAACATGTTCTTTACCTATTTCTAAGCTCATGGAAACACACAAACTTCAAATAAGGCTAATATTTAACATATACATACTGAATCTAATCAAGTACCATCATTAAACTAATCAGCCATGTGGTTAAATCTAGGAAATTTAAGCAACAAGACTATAAACCAATTACTCAAGGCAATAATGAAAACTACATATTGATCATATATGAACTACACAACAAGAATTTCCAAACTAACAGTACTAGTTAAAATACATGATGCTAAAACTAACATATAATTTGAACACATATTTAACTAAAAGCTTGAATAATAAACATGCTAATCACATAATTAAACTAAACTAAACACATAATTAACATTTAAGCAGGGAAAAGCTACAAAAAATTAAAAAATGGAAGGAGGTTACCTCTTGTACGCATAACCTTAGATCGATAATGGACTTGGAGACCTTTGTTCCTCCATCCAAGCTCAGACCTCAGCCACACAAAAAAAAAAAAAAGATTTAAAACTTAACTTAAATCGAATAGTTAAAGGTCTCAGCAAAATTGCCAAAACCCTAGGTAATGCAAGTTTTTGTGTGGATATATGATATTCGGTCCTTAGAACTGTGAATTGGGTGTTCTATTTATAGAACCCCTAAAATTGAGAAACCCTAAATTCAATCGATGTAGGACAAGTCAAATTTTCAAACTTGTTCCTCATAATACAACATTGTGCGGCTCAGATTAAGAGCAAACAACAAATAAAAGGCAAGATTTGAGTCAACCCCAACGCATTCTCACGGTTGCTGTAACCACCCACTTGGTCATTATAGTTTTTTCAGTGCTCCTTGACCTTTTTCCAGAGCTTGTTAGCTCACTTTTGACCAGAGGTGATTGTTGACAAGCTTTTCGGGATATTCGGGGTTGATTTGGGTGACTTTTTGAGAAACTTGGATTTAAGCGACAAAGGTCTGACCCGAAGTTGACTTTTGGATAAACAGACCTTGATCGGAGATTTGTCAATTCCGAGACGTCCAGATGGTCATATAAAATTTGTGTGCATGGTTGGTCTGCTTCCCGAGATACTTGGGTGCATTTTAGACCTTGAGTTGGAAAGTTAGTTTAGAGGTTTCGGGGGTTGACTCGGTCAACGGGGCCCCCCGATGGAAATTCTGAGACCACGAGTGCACTCATAGCACATTTTTATGGGGGGTAGTATATATGGTATGTGAGTAGATATTTTTGAGCATTAATCGAGATTTCGGGTGGAGGCTATGAAAGTTGGGAATTTTCTAGTGTTGGTGTACCTGCTGGTGCCCGCCTCAGCAGCACTAGCACTGCTGAAGCGGTACCACCAAAGCAGTAGGTGGACCGGCAAAGTAGTCTGGGCATTTCCTGAGGGACCGCCGAAGCGGTACCCTAGTATGCCGGCCGCTACTGCCGAAGCGGCCTGAGTGACCGTAAAAGCAGTGAACGGGCAGTGACTAGGGTATTTAATGATATAAAACCCCAAGTCTTTTCATTCATTTATTATTCCGAAAGTGGTTCATCTTGGGAGCTTTTCTAGAGGTTTCTTGGGGCAAACTCTTAGAGGTAAACTCATCTATCTTCCCTACCTAATCTTGATTCATTATCTCACCTACCTATCATTAATCCATGCCAAAATCTTCCTAAAGTTATGAGAATTGAGTGGGTGTTCGGTTATCTTCCTCTAACGAACTTGTGTGTATAAAACCTTGTTTTGTTGATGAATATAACATGGGTTAGCATGGAATTGATGGGTAATGACTATAGTAACTTGAATCTTCCAGTTTTAAGGCTTAATTTTTGAATTAAAGGCTAGGATTTATACCCAAATTTGGGGTTTTTCTATATAATCTGAATTTTGAGTAATTGTTAGCTAAATAAGTTGATTATTGATGGGAATTGAACATCGAGAACACTAATTCCATGATGAGAGCCTTAGATCATTATTTTTAATTTATTAGTCATGAACCCTAGTTTATGGGTTGGAATTTAGGGATCTAATAAGAGTTAAGTTTATTAAATGCCTTCTTTTTGTTTCTAAATCCGCATTTGAATATAGTAGACTTTTATTATCTTGAGGCCTAACGTAAAGGAAAGGCGCAAGTTCGACATGAGATTGCTGCTCGGCCTTCCAGGTGGGTTACTGTTTACCCCTATGGTGAGACTTCGACTAGCGAAGCATATAATTAGACGATATTGTCAGAGATTTCATATAAACCTTTGGGTATGAAGTTGGGTTGGATGTTGCCTTAGAGTTTGGTATTGCTTGTGACTTGTTTGATGGGACTAGTGGCTTGTAGACTCCATAAGACCTTGTTTTGTACATAGTGTATAAATTGGTGGATTTTTTGTGAATTGGGAGTAAATCGGAAGGATGAAATTACTTGATTTTTATATTGGTACTTTGTATATGCCTTGTTATCTGTATAGCCATTTTGGGATAGTTGGCTCTTATGTTTATGAAAATTGGAGATTCATTATGATTACTATGTGGATCACTTGTTGACGATATTGGTGCGCTGTGTGTGGCACAACTTGAACTTGATATTATTCATTGTTTGTACTTGCATCATCCCATATTCATTTCATATCATCTTTTTATGCTGTGCAACCAGCACTATTGATGGAAACGAGATGGAACATGATAAGTCACCTCTGAGCTATGTGCGGAGGGTCAGATTATGGAATATGGTAAGTCACCTCTAAGCTGTGTGCGGAGGGGTTGATATGGAACACTGATATTGTAATACTGATTGATAATTGAGTCCTCTGAGCTGGGTGTGGAGTGATGGTGCTTGGATTTTGCGGGTCCCCCATGGGTTGTACGATCGAGGCGTGGAGGTATTCCGCTATCAGAGTACAAGAGTACAAGCATTGCATTTCATTGAATTGCATTCATATCTCCTATTGCATTGCTTGATTATCCTTCGTATTGCTTATGATTTGGATACTGTGTTGGTCATATTCTTGGACTGTATTGATATGGGCTACGTGCTGATTTGACTTGATAAGACTTGGCTTTGGGTATACTTGGATATCTGTTTCACTTGGGGTTTGATGATACATTGAGGCATTGATTTTGTGAGTCGATTTCTTGTGAGCATGACTTGTACTCTATGGTTTGCTTGCTTTCTTTTACCTTATTATCTTTTTATATATCAACTAGTCTTAGTCGGCCTATGATACCTACCAATACTTATTTGTATTGACCTGCACTTGCTGCATTTTTTTATGAATCTAGAATTCCAGGTGGGATTGACCTCTGTTTCTCCTGGCTGATAGCCATTCCGAGAGTTACCGTTTAGAGTCTACAGGGTGAGCATGAGGACGTCCGCCGCCATGAAGATCCTTCTTATTTATGTCTTAATTGCTATTCCGAGGCATATTCAGACTTTGATGTATTATGGATAATTCCAGACTTATAGATTCTAGTTAGGTGCTGTTGTATAAATTAGACCAGACCTTGGGTGTATTTCCTTATTTTCGCACTTTTTCTATATTATTACCGTCAGACTTACTTGATTTATTCTCTTTCGCTTATTTAATTTATTTATTTACGTCTTTATGATCGTTCAGTTGAGGGTTCTCTTATCGAGATAAGAAAGGTAAGTGCCCGCACGGCTTAGCCAAATTGGGTCGTGATAAGTTGGTATCAGAGCCCTAGGTTACTCGGTCTATAATATAAGAGCGTGTCTAGTAGAGTCTCGTAGATCGGTACGATAAGCTCCATACTTATCCGCGGGAGGCTATAAGACATTTAGGAAATCTCACTTTCTTTCCTTCTTTCGTGCTACTTTATTCTAATTGATATCTAGAATAATCAAATTGGTATCTGACTCTTATCCCTTCACCCTCACCGATTGTAGGGATTCAAATTGCACCAGAGCCCGTAGCTACGGCTAGCACTAAGGCGGGCGATAGCCAGAGCATGCGGTAGAGCTAGAGGCCATGGGGCTTTCCCATCTAGGGATAGGGCTCCCGCGATAAGGCAACGGTGCGAGAGATCTTCGTCTCTAGAGCTTGAGGATCAGCGAGTTCGAGACCAAGCCGCCGAGGATAATGTAGCCCCAGCACAGACACAACCCAAGATCACTTCTGACCAGACTATGCAGGGCACCATGGCTCATGTTCTACACCACTTAGATGCCAACAGGCTGTCGCTGGTGTCATTACTCAGGGCGGTGGTTCATTGACTTGAGTTGGGACGCAGACCCCCCGAGCAAACAACTACTCACGTAGGATACCCCGCTGCAGCTATGGCTCCCCGTATTGATATGGTGCCAGCCCCGTGGGATGATCTTAGGCCCGTGGTAGGCCCTGTTATGACCGTGACTGATCAGAATCTTGTTGGGAGGTTTAGAAAGTTAGGGCCGCCGAGGTTTTCAGGTACTTCTTTTGAGGACGCTTATGAGTTCATCTTGGATCTACAAAAGTTGCTACATATGATGGGGATCGTAGAGTCCTATGGAGTCGACTATGTGTCCTATCAATTTTGTGGTGTCGCGAAAACTTGGTGGAGGTATGTTGTTGCTTGTAGACCCGAGGGTCCTCCTCCCCTGACTTGGACTCAGTTCTACTGGGCTTTCCTTGAAAAGTATATGCCTCGGTCTTTGATAGACGCGCACAGGGAGAAGTTTCTACATCTACAGCAGAAGGGTTTGTCTGTGGAGGCCTATGTGAGTCCTTATCATTATCTGGCCCGTTATTCCACTCCATTGATCCCTACTAAGCCTAACAGGATTAGGCATTTTGTTAGAGGGTTGGTAAGTTCATTTCATATTCCTTGCCTTTAGATGAAGGCTATGGGGGCTTCATTCCAGTCCATCGTTGATCATGCTTCTTTAGTTGATGTCGTTAAGGCCCGTGCATTTGGAGGGGGTAGTAAGAAGAGGTAGCGATAGATTAGGAGTTATGGTAATTCTAGCTCGAGAGGCGCCAGTCAGTCTTCTAGGTTGTATCAGCCATATTCCTGTAGTCCCGTGCAGTTAGCTTTACAGGCTTTAGCTTTCTAGGCAGAGTGTTTTTTAGAGATCTCATCTCCGACCTGCTGGTAGTGTGGTTCTGTCTAAGTCTTCAACTTCTGTTCGTCAGTCTCAGTCTTCGAGTATTTTTTATACAAGTAGGAAGCCTGGCCACTTTTCTAGAGAGTGTACTCGACCCAGGCAGGATATTCAGTCTCCAAGGACTCCAGCACCGTCTGGTGATCGTGGTGGTGTTTCATCTAGAGGCGGTGCTCAGTCAGGCCACGGTGGTTCGCAAGTTTCTTGAGGTGGATCTCAGGCAGGGCAGTCTGGTCGGGGCAGAGTTTATGCATTTTCGGGTATACCCGAAGTAAAGGCCTCAGATGCAGTGATCTCAGGTACCATTTCTATCCAACATAAGCTACGTCTGTATTGTTTGATCCGGGGTCTACCTATTCATATGTGTCTTCCTGCCATGCTATAGGTTGGGCCCTGTTATGTGATTGGGGCTAGCCACCCCGTTGTGTTGTGACTTATCTTGTTCTATTGTCATTGGCTTGATGCCACGTGGAAATAGTAGATATTAGAGACTAGACTATTGATATATCTTGATCATTACATTGTAGTATCTTACTTGTTGAAGTTTGATACGAGAATAGTATTCTGTTATGGCTTTAATCGTGATATTCTTGTGATGTATTTGTGATATACGGGTTCAGACTGAGTAATTGAGACTTGACATAATTAGATTTAGATGTTAAGCATAGGTGATGACGTATATTTGGATCGGGGCACTCGCCCTATTTCTATTCCGCCATATTGGATGGCACCGGCCGAGTTGAGGGGACTTAAGGAGCAGTTACAGGATTTATTGAGCAAGGGGTTCTTTAGACCGAGTGTCTCTCCTTGGGGTGCTCCTATGTTGTTTGTGAAGAAGAAAGATGGATCCATGAGGATATAAGTAATACTGTTGTGTGATACGCCAAATTTAAAGAGCATTCAGTTCAGAGTGGTAAGCGTTAATGAAGCGCTAATGTGCAGAGTGTGTGGTACGATCCTATCTCCAGGACTAATTCGGCTAGTTTTCAATATTTATGGTTATGTGGTATTCAATGGAGTGGATATGAGGATAAATTACAGTATCGATGATCGTGAAGTGATTAGAAATTGACGAGTCAAAAAAAGGCATAGTTAAATGTGAATCAATAAGAAAAAGGTACATCCTCGGGATTTCTTGGGCCAGTATGGATTGTGTTGTCGTCTTCTTGCATATTCTAGTTGAGATATGTTTTACGTGATTTTAAGAGAGAAATATATAGGGATGGACTAGGTGATATAATAGAGTTTCGTGAGGTTCATAATCCGCAACTAGTGAGAAGCATATTTCAGTGAACCGACTTGTTGATGTTACACCTCAAAAAATTTTCTGTTAGTCTACAGTGAATAGATAAGCGAGGGGTATGATGTATACGAGGTTTGGACAAGCAAGAAATAGTATTTGATGATCCTAATTAAGATTTCCAAAGACATTCGAGTCAAGGAAAGAAAGTTGTTAAGGGAAGTGAGTCGCAAGCCGAGTGTAACGGGTAAGAATTTTGAGTATTAAGTTAATGATGTCTTAATGACCCTTTGAGGAAGAGTTATAACGTCCCTTAGAATGGTATTGAAGTAAGGAACAAGTGTTAAGAAGGTTCCATAAGGATCGGAGATCAAACGAGTCGACGAAACAACTCTCGGAAAAGCGGGCAAACATACGGCAGACATACCGGCCGTATAAAATGTATGGACCATATGTCCAACCGTAGATTCAGCCCGGAAGAATACCATAATTCACTGGACCAGATCTACGACCAGACATACGGCCCGTAGAAAACATACGGACCGTATGTTGGTCCGTATATTCCAATCGGGACTGAAGTGAATTTTATATAAGGGACCCTTTTTCATTTCATTTCATTTCATCTTCCACCTCCACACTTCAAGAAACCTCTAGAGTGTTCCAAACACTTCATCCATGAGAAATCAATAGAAATCAAAGATCAACAACAAGAAATCAAGTGAATCAAGTGAAGGAAACCCATTAAAAGTCATACAAATCAAGAAAACCCAAGAGAGATGAAATAGGATTTTTGTGCAAAAAGTGTATCATCAATCAAGGCCTATTCCTTCATCATCTAAGGTGAGTTTCATGACCTTTTCATGTTATTTGAAGTATTTATAAGTTGAAACACATGGATTGTGGAAGAGTATAGGAAATGGGTCACAAATATAAGGATAGTGTCATTATTGAATGGTAGTTGAGTTGAATCATGGAAATGGTTATGTTGATGATATAAATACGTTATAAATGATATTTAGAACATGAAATAAGCATTGGATATGAAAGAATGCGATAGTGAACTTTGGCCATAATTATGAAGAATTGAAGTAAAGTTATGAAATGCGAATCATGTGAATGGATGACGATTGTTGTTAGTGATATTGTGATGGTTGTTATGAATGTTGGGAGTTGATATGGAATATGGAGGAAAGTAGTATAAACAAAGGAAATGCTGCCCAAATTTCTATAGCTTTAGTAAGTATGTTTTCACGATGATATAGCTAATGTCGATACGAATTCTCTTGAAGGTATAAACAAGTGCATTAAAGGAGAACGAGCAAGCGATAGAATAGCTAAATGACAAAGGTATATGAGGCTAGCCCTTTCTTTCTAAGGCATGAGTCCTATGGCATGAATTTCCTCTTTCTTATGAATGTTCCATCCCCAAGAAAGCTATGAGTCCTTGTTCATGAATAGCCATGTGAGATAAGAGATATGGGATGAATACAATAATGATAATGGCAAGCTTAAGTCAAGAGATACTATAGTTATGACATAATGTCCCCTTAAAGTTAATGGAGTCGTATGAAATCTATTGATGTGAATCATTATATACGCTCACCTTTTGTTTGTTCCTTCAAGGTGAGGCAGAATATTTACGAATGCTCCATAATGAAGTCGGGGGTCCACGACCTTACGTCACCCCGACATGACTATACTTGCTCCCAAGTTCTAATGTATGAATTGATGATATACGTATAATGATATTAACTTGTGATAGAACTATGATATGTCTATGAAATGAATGATAGTGATGACTTTATGATGATGTATAATGTACGAGGATAAAGGCATGCTATGTATGATGATATGATTCCACCGCGCCTAATTGGCCGGGCATGTCACCGCTAAGGCGGGCTGCGTACGATTTCACCGTGCCTAGATGGCCGGGCATGTCACCGCTAAGGCGGGCTGCTATGATTCCACCGTGCCTAGAGGGCCGGGCATGACACCACTAGTGGGCGGCATATGATGGTTACCCGGACGCGGGTTACTGACATGATGATGTATGATTGATATGACAGTGCATGTATGGTATGATGGTGTATATGTGATATGATAGATGATGTATATGTGATACGATAAAGTATACGTTATGATAATGTACATGATATGCTTATGTATAACGAACGTATATGACATGTAATGATGCTTAAAAGAGGATGCAGGTTGTATCTCCATCTCATGACTTACGATCTTCTTATTATGCTGATTTCATTCCTGCCTTGCATACTCAGTACAACGTTCGTACTGATGTCCTTTTCTTCGTACGCTGTGTTCATGCCCACAGGTAGACAGGGAGGTGATCCAGACTCATAGGAGCTAGCAGCTGATTAGAGAGCACTCCATTTTCCGGAGGTGCCATTGATTATTCTTTTGGTACATACATGTATATATTCATGATTGGGCACGATGGGGTCCTGTCCCATCCATAAGTCTAGTACTCTAGTAGAGGCTCGTAGATACGCAGTGTGGGTAGCATGGTCCCATGGTCTGTATGTATATGCATGTATATATTATTTTGATAGCCGAAGGGCTTATGTCTATAAAAGTAAATATGTTTTAAATGATGATAGTTTTTCTATGATTATGAGTATATATTATGAATGAGAGCAGATAAGTAACAGAATGAGCGGTGTTCGGTGGTTAGCCCCGGATACCCGTCATGGCCCGTAGTCGGGTCGTGACAGTTGAGGTTTATAAAAAGTGGCTTGATGGTACACCGTCGGATAAGTTTCGTGACCTTCTATAGTGAATGAGTCAGCGTGATTTAAAAGAAAGGATTGTGAAATTCCTATCATATGAGGCTTCAAGTTTCACGTCAAAAAAATTGAGGTTGTGTCAGATTTGCGTATCGGCAAAGGTTGAGAAACATGACGTTTGAAATTGTAAGGTATAGCTCTTCGGTACTAAGTTGATAACTTGGATATGACTCAACTTGTGGAGTCAAAAATGATAGACAGAATTTATTATACGTGGTATGACTGTAATTGGTTTTGGAATTCGGAGTCAGTTCTAATGATTGTTTGTGATATTTTAGAGTTTTGCAGTCCTTCAAGGTCAGCGTGGTGCGTGTTAAGTTGAAAGGTCTATGAGTACACTTCCAGGAAGATATCTAAGGACTCGAAGCGTTTTAGCTCAGATTTGAGGTATGACAGATTTACCAAGCAGGTTAGGGTTTTCTAGTGGATTTGATGATACTTTATGAGAACAGTTATTTGGGACAAAATGAAGTTATACAGTGAGCCTAGTACAGATTTGTGGAGGGACTGTTGTACGAGAGGTATCTATAGTGATCAGTTGTTTGTCGATGAGATATTCAGTGGTATGGTTCCTGCATTGTGAATTGAAGGTTTAAGAAGATCTGGAACTTGCTAAGTTAGATGCCGGTAAGATCAGTTTTTGATAAAATTGCGTAAAGATCGCAGGTGAATCAAGGATTCTTTTTGGCGAGAGTAAGTTATGGGTTCAGAATTTTGGTATGTGTGTTCATATGTTTCTAAGGAATCGCGGTACAAGAATTGACTCTAGTAAGTGCGAAAGAAAGGTTAACAGAATCAGAGTATTTCATCAGTTTAGAATGGGCTATGATCGTGACCATGTTTTAGAGGATAGCATTGGTTGGGGAACTAGTTGTGGGGCCTTTTGATTGCATTCAGAGTTGCGGTTTTATCAATCGGAGAATTCAAGTAAAGCTATTCATTTATTTGACGATCAGTTACGAGGGAAATCTGAATATGTAGCTATGAGAATTGGAGCTTGAGCTAAGTTTAGAGAGTTGTGACTAGTAAGTGAGCCGAGGAGCTTGGGCCTGCTTGAGACTACCCGTTATTGGACGCTTGTTCTATGAGTTAGCCTTGCCGCCAGGCTTGGCGGGAGTTTATTCGGTTTTCCACGTTCTACTGAAGAAGTACCACGCCGACAGTACTTACATTGCTCGTTGGGATTCAATTTTGTCAAAGAGCATAATTCCTATCAGGAGAAACCCGATATGTGTTGGAGATATCCTTAGTTGTTATGGGCTCAAGTATCTTTTCCCATTATCTCCCTTATCGCTCGAGGATGAGTGATTGTTTAATTGGTATCTGATGTAACGACCCGCTTAGTCGTTATAGTCTTTTCGGTGCTCTTTGATATTTTTCCCGAGCTTGTTAGCTTACTTTTGACCCGAGGGGACTGTTGACACACTTTTTGAGATGTTCGAGGTTGATTTGGGTGACTTTCTGAGAAACTTGGCTTTAAGCGAAAAAAGTTTAACCCGAAGTTGACTTTTGGGTAAACGAACCTTGATTGGAGATCCGTCAATTCCGAGAGGTCCAGATGGTCATATAAAACTTGTGTGCATGGGTGGTCTGGTTCCCGAGGCACTTAGCTGCATTTTGGGTCTTAGGTTGAAAAGTTAATTTAGAGGTTTCGAGGGTTGACTCTGTCAACGGGGCCCCTAATGGAAATTCTGAGACCAGGAGGGCATTCGTAGTGCATTTTTATGGGGGGGTAGCATATATGGTATGTGAGCAGATATTTTCGAGCGTTAATCGAGATTTCAGGTGGAGGCTATGAAAGTTGGGGAATTTTCTGGTGTACCTACTCGTGCCCACCTCGGCAGCACCAGCACCGCCTGAAGCGGTACCACCGTAGCGATAGGTGGACCGCTGAAGCAGTCTGGGCATTTCCTGAGGGACCATCGAAGCGGTACCCTAGTATGCCGAAGCGGTCTGAGTGACTTCGAAAGTGGTGAACGGGCAATGATGGGGGGTATTTACTGATATAAAACCCCAAGTCTTTTCATTCATTTATTATTCCAAAAGTGGTTCATATTGGGAGCTTTTCTAGAGGTTTCTTAGGGCAAACTCTTAGAGGTAAACTCATCTATCTTCTCTACCTAATCTTGATTCATTATCTCACCTAGTTATTATTAATCTTAATCTTGATTCATTATCTCACCTAGTTATCATTAATCCATGCGAGAATCTTCCTAAAGTTATGATAACTAAGTGGGTGTTGGGTTATCTTTCTCTAATGAAATTGTGTGTATAAAACCTTGTTTTGTTAATGAATCTAGCTTGGATTAGCATGGAATTGATGGGTAATGACTATAGTAACTTGAATCTTCCCTTTCTAAGGCTTAATTTGTAAATTATAGGCTAGGGTTTATACCCAAATTTGGGGTTTTTCTATATAATCTGAATTTTGAGTAATTGTTAGCTAAATTAGTTGATTATTGATGGGCATTGAACATCTAGAACACTAATTCCATGATGAGAGCCTTAGATCATTATTTTTACTTTATTAGTCATGAACCCTAGTTTATGGGTTGGAATCTGGGGATCTAATAAGAGTTAAGTTTATCAAATGCCTTCTTCTTGTTTCTAAATCCGTATTCAAATATGGTAGACTTTGATTATCTTGAGGTTCAACGTAAAGGAAAGGTATAAGTTTGACTTGAGATTGCTACTCGGCCTGCTAGGCAGGTTACACTTTACCCCTGTGGTGAGACTTCGACTAGCGAAACATATAATTAGGTGATATTGTTGGAGATTTCATGTAAACCTTTAGGTATAAAGTTGAGTTGGATGTTGCCTTAGGGTTTGGTACTGCTTGTGCCTTGTTTGATGGGGCTAGTGGCCTGTAGACTCCATAGGACCTTGTTTGGTATGTGGTGTATAAATTGGTGGATTGTTTGTGAATTGGGAGTACATCGGAAGGATAAAATTACTTGATATCGATATTGGTACTTAGTGTATGCCTTGTTATTTATATAGCCATTTTGGGATAGTTGGCTCTTATTGTTATGGAAATTGGAGATTCATTATGATTACTATATAGATCACTTGTTGACGATATTGGTGCGATGTGTGTGGCACAACTTGAACTTGATATTTTTCATTATCTGTACTTGCATCATCCCATATTCTTTTCATATCATCTTTAATGCTGTGCGACTGGCACTATTGATGGAACATGGTAGGTCGCCTCTGAGCTATGTGCGGAGGGTCTGATTATGGAACATGGTAAGTCAACTCTGAGCTGTGTGCGGAGAGGATGATATGGAACACCGATATTGCAATACTGACTGATAATTGAGTCCTCTGAGATGTGTATGGAGTGACGGTACTTGTACTTTATGGATCCCCCATGGGTTATACTGCAGTGGCGTGGAGGTATTCCGCTGTTGGAGTACAAAAATACAAGCATTGCATTGCATTCATATCTCATATTGCATTTCTATATTATCCTTTGTGGTTGCTTATGATTTGGATACTGTGTTGGTCATATTCTTGGACTGTATTGATATGGGCTACGTGCTGATTTGACTTGATAAGACATGGCTTTCGGTATACTTGGATATCTGTTTCACTTGGGGCTAGATGATACATCGAGGCATTGATTTTGTGAGTCGATTTCTTGTGAGCATGACTTGTATTCTATGGTTTGCTTGTTTTCTTTTACCTTATTGTCTTTTTATGTGTCTACTAGTCTTAGTCGGCCTATGATACCAACCAGTACTTGTTGTTTGTATAGACCTGCACTTGCTGCATTCTTTTATGAATGCAGAATTCTTGGTAGGATTGACCTCTGTTTCCCGTGGCTGATAGCCGTTCCGAGAGTTGCTGTTTAGAGTCTATAGGGTGAGCACGAGGACGTCCGCCGCCTTGAAGATCCTTCCTATTTATGTCTTAATTGCTATTCCGAGACATATTCAAACTTTGATGTATTATGGATAATTCCAGACTTATAGATTCTAGTTAGATGCTCTTGTATGGATTAGACCAAACCCTAGGTGTATTTCCTTATTTCCACACTTTTTCTATATTATTACCGTCAGACTTATGTGATTTATTCTCTTTCGCTTATTTGATTTATTTATTTAAGTCCTTATGATCGTTGGGTTGAGGGTTCGCTACCGAGGTTGGAAAGATAAGTGCCTGCATGGCTTAGCCAAATTGGGTCGTGATAGTTACAAGAGAACCAATGAGGCGCGAGGGTTCAAAATTGCCTCAAGACAAAACCCATTAAGAAAAATGTACTAATTTGACCATTGCTTTGCAGAAAAATAAGAGAAAAACGCAGTCAAATACCTGTTTGGTGGTGTGTCGACGGAGAGAGGGTAATGCATTAATTGCTTTACCCGAAATAGTCGAGCAACAACTGCATAAAGCGAAATCAAGTGTACTCTTTGCCATTTTCAGGCCAATGACCACGAGGAGAGAGAGAGAAAAGGAGTGACAGCTAGGGTTTTCTCTAAGGAGAAACCCTTTCTTTTGTACTAAGGGGTTGTTTGGTATTGAAACTGAATGGAAAGAGGGGTATTAGCCTTTAAATCTTGGCTTGGGCCGAGTCATGGTCCTTATTCGACCCGGCCTGGCCAGCTTTCAAGAGATAGGAAAATGGGCCCTTCATATATTTGTATATACACGTGATATACATGTATACACATGTATATCCGTGTATATATGTGTATATGCACGAGAACCTGACACTTATTTTTAATAACTGACCACAATTAAGAAAAAATCAATTAATTTAAATCCTCTAATTATGGTCAAACATAATTAAACAAGGTTAATTCATGTAAATAGACTCAAATTGCAAATATAGTCTTAATTGAGCCTAACCTATGGAATAAGTCGTTTCAAATATGGCCACATTTGGTTCAATTGAACAAATTAAATGCTAAATAGAGATAATGGCCGCTACTGTCTTGAACCATGGATTTGGTCATTTCAATTAAGGCCAAAATTAAGCTAATCAAACAATTTAAAGGGCAATTTTGCAATAATGATCTTAATTGATTTGAACCAATGATTTTAACTATTTCAATTAAGGCCAAATTTAGCTAACAATTATAGCCACTATTAGCCATTCAATAAACAATCTGTAGAGTTTAACCACAATTAAATACTTAATTAATTATGATTAATTCTAATAAATTTTACAAAGTCATATGCAAAAAATTAAGAACTGATGGTCAAAATGATTAGTTCATTTAATTAATCAGATTCCTTGTATTAAGCAGAGTAAAATACTGGCTAATTGATAATTCCAACAATTAAATAAATAATTGTTTCCTGATTAAAATTAGCAAATGTTTCCATTTTTAATTATAAGTTTCGAAAATGATTTAACAATATATAGAGGTTATTTTGCCAAATAAAATGGCAAATATTATCTAATAAATTTTATAAAATCATTTTGATTTGGAGAGAACACATACTTTACTCTGGTTGATATCCGAGGACTCTGGACGATTAAAATAAATTATGGGAGGTCAAAACTTAGGTGTCAACACACGTTATCTTCTAAGAATGACGCACGAATCAATCCGTGCCTATTGCTTAACAACCTAATAATACACTCTCCTTTCAATTTGCACTGTTTTGGGATTAAAGTTTTCAGTTCTTTGAAGTCAGGCCATCCATATGAGAACTTCCCAACGACAACATATTGTAATTTTTACCATATGATCATCT
This sequence comes from Lycium ferocissimum, assembly GCF_029784015.1. Taxonomy (NCBI): domain Eukaryota; kingdom Viridiplantae; phylum Streptophyta; class Magnoliopsida; order Solanales; family Solanaceae; genus Lycium; species Lycium ferocissimum. Next base: position 25,420,877 of record NC_081347.1, on the reverse strand, counting down.
GTTCAATCTCTTCTCTGTCTCATATGACCATGGGTTCTCCATGCAGACATGTGACCCTCTTCATGGGTAAAGTAGGTGTATCCGATGCAGTTGTTTGGAGTGTTTAGTGTTGTAGTGTATGTTTGTTTTGGTATTAGATGGTTTGGTGTGGTGGTAATATGGTAGTAGGCTCTGTCCAGTGGCCTGAGAGGCCATTGCCACGGTGAAAACTAGGTGGAAGAATTAGGGTTTAGCTACAGAGCATTTTTTTTAGGGGGAAGATTAATTAACTGAGTGGTTATGGCTTTTTTACTCAATTGCTAACCTGGTATATACACATGTATATTCCTATACTTTTTTATTTTATATATTCCTTGTTTTTTATTAGTCATCAAATGGGTGATGACCATTAACTTTCACTTTATAATGGTCATCGGGTTTAGCAGCACTCATCTTCAAATACATCATAATTTCCCCTTTCTCTCCTTATTCTTAACAATTTTAAACCCTTATTTTTCTTAGACCAAATGGCCAAAAAATGGAGGTTTTTATATCGTTTGTAAGGGGAGAAGGCTCCAATAAAGATCTGTTTTTTCTTATGGAGGATGTGGAAAGGTAGAATATCTATAGAGACTGAGAATTCTAGTTGTCTCAAGCTGTTGATCTTTGTGAAGAACACCAGATGGAACTATGTCACAGTTATTTCTAACATCTCCAATAGCTTTACAACTTTGGAGAAAGTTTGCTTCCTGTGCAGGTATGAACATAGAAGGTTTGCAGTTACAGCAGCTTATCACTAAATGGTGGACTATGGATGCACCTCCCAAGCTCAAATCAGTTTTTGCATTAGTTCCAACTATTGTCTTATGGGAGCAATGGAAGAGAAGAAATTCAATCAAGCATTGTGGACACACATCATTCACCAGGATGTTTTTCCGGGCTCAAAGGACAATAATACAGTTTGCCGAGATGCAATATCCTTGGATAACAGCAGTTCCTAAAGATTGGCCTTCCATCATTGCTATGCTTAATCAATATAAACCAACTCTTCACTATTGTTTGGTTAAATGGAAGATGCCAGGACGGGGAATTCTCAAATGCAACACAGATGGTGCTAGTCAAGGAAATTCAGGAAGTAGCTCTTCTAGTTTTTGTTTTAGGAGTGACAGGGGTGATTTGGTTTATGCTCAGGCACAACAGTTAGGAATTACAACCAACATGATGGCAGAAACAATAGCAGTTCATGAAGCAGTCAAATGGTGTCTAACACAACATGTGCATAATCTCATTTTTGAAACAGATTCTTTGATGCTGAAGAACATACTCAATGATGTTTGGAAAGACCATGGGAACTGGTAGAGTAGATAAAGGAAATAAAACAGGTTATGCAACAGATACATATAGAAGTGGTACACATTTACAGAGAAGGTAATAAACTGGCTGATTATTTAGCTAATCTAGCTTTCCAGACAGATCAGATGCAATAATTTCACTCTTTTGGAGAATTTCCAGTGGAGGGAAAAAAGATTATGAACATGGTCAAGCTTCAAATACCTTACACTAGAATCAGGACAAGGAAGATGTAACAATGCGGATGAAGATCAAGAAGGAAATTCATGCGAATTTTTTCATTACTCTATTTCTAGCAATATGTATAGTTGCTTTTGATTATTCAAAAGAAGCTAGAGCAAGGCTTAGAGTAGCTAGTTTCCTTTATTCTTTGCTTTTAAACTTCTGTATTTACTTTGATACATTTGATTAATAAAAATCCCAAAAATTTTATTATTAAAAAAAAAAAAAAAAGTTAGGGGAGAAAGCAAGGTATCTTTGAGAGTTGGCTAGAGTGTGCACCTTTTGAAAATGGAATATGTGGAAACATCTATCAATGGTATGAAATTCATGAAGAAGCTATGGAAGCTTTAACAAACTACAACCTTAAACAACAATCTAGTGAATCATCTAGGGTTGTGGAAAATAGCGTAGTTCATAATAAAAATGCCTTTAGGTTAGCTCCTTTTTTTGCTGAAATTGTAGTTGGATTAAAGATTTCTAGAAAAGCTCCCTAACTGCTTGTAAATCTCTTTTATTTGTATAATAATATTCTGTCTTGGTTTGGTTGTGTTAGTTGTTATTTCTTGAAATATTTTTTCTTCTTAATTGTTATTTCTTGAAATATTTTTTCTTCTTAATTGTTATTTTTTGAAATATTTTTTCCAGAATATATTAATTCATAGCAAGAACACAGATTAAATACTAAATAAAAAAGGAGAAAAACATTATGGAGATTCATGGCAAGAACATAATAAACATTTAAACAAAATGAAATTTCATCTATTAATGATTATCCATGTCCATCCACCACAATACCAAAAAACAACATAAAAACTAAAAACAAACCAAACCATCAATGCTAACTTCACAAGTACCCAACCACCACCATCAACACTAACTTCACATGTACCCATTATAAATTGCGCCATCATCAAATTGACCAGTGCGCTGAAACAACTATGAAGAGAACTTCGTTTGGTCAGGCAAAAGTTGTTCTCAGCGCACTGGTCAATTTAACGATAGCACAATTTATACTGGGTACATGTGAAGTTAGTGTTGATGATGGTGGTTGGGTACTGGTGAAGTTAGTATTGATGGCTTGGTTTGTCTTTAGTTTTTATGTCATTTTTTTGGTATGTTTTGTGGTATTGTGGTGGATGGACATAGATAATTATTACTATATGAATTTTATTTTGTTTAAATGTTTAATCTCTTCTTTTCATGAATTTCAATAATGTTTGTTTTTTTGCTTTTTTATTTAGTATTTAATCTTTGTTCTTGTTATGATTTAGAATATTCTGAAAAAATATTTCATAACAAAATAAGACAGAATATTATTATACAAATAAAAGAGATTTACAAGCAATTAAGGAGCTTTTTTCGTAAATCTTTAATCCAACTACAATTATTGCCAAAAAAACAAGCTAACCTAGAGGCATCATGAACTACGCTATTTTCAACAACCCTAGATGATTCATTAGATTGTTGTTTAAGGTTGTAGTTTGTTAAAGCTTCCATAGCTTCTTCATGAGTTTCATACCATTGGTATATGTTTTCACGGAATCCATTTACCAAAGGTGCACACTCCAACCAACTCTCTCAAAGATACCTTCTCCTTACAAACGACACAAAAACCTCCATTTTTGTCCATGTGATCTAAGAAAAATAAGGGTTTAAAACTGTTAAGAATAAGGAGAGAAAGAGGGAAAAATGATGTATTTGAAGATGTGTGCTGCTAAACCCTATGGCCATTATAAAGTGAAGGTTAATGGTCATCACCTATTTGATGACCCATAAAAAAATGAGGAATTTATAAAATTAAAAAAGTATAGGAATATACATATATATAATTTATAGTTGTATATGAAAAGTAGGTTGTATACTAGGTTGCACTTTTTTTCTCACTAAAGGTTATTGGTCATCGCCTATTTGATGACCAATAAAACATCAAGGAATATATAAACAAATGAAGTATATGAATATATGTATATATACTAAAAGTATTATTTTAGGTTGTATACCAGGTTGCACGGTTTTTCTTGTTGATTGTTATTGGAAAGAAAAGAGTAATTATGTTGTTAGAAAAAGAGAGGAAATTTTGAATTATTTTGAATTTCCCCTCTAAAATTTCAGGAAGGGTATCAACGAAATAGAAAAAGAGGGAAGGTGCACCCTCAAAGGGCATGTGAATTTACAGTAATAACCCTAAAAAGTGTGATTTGTGTCGAAAGTCGTTGTGCCAATTATATTTAACTGCTGAGGCTAATTTGTTTGATGTAAATGTATTTATTGTCGAGGAGATAGTCACAATTGCAAAATGCTAGAAGATTCTTTTTTTTTTTTCACGACCCAATTTCACAAAGTCGCGCAGACACCTACCTATCCCACCTTGGTAGGCGAACTCTTTACCCAACACTCACAAACACAGTTTAAATAGCAGAAGAACATAAAGTAACACAAGTCTAACATATGAATATATAATAAATGCGGAAGTAAATCAAAAACAATCCCAGTATCTGGTCTGGTCATATAAGAGCATCTAACTAAAATCTATAAGTCTGGAAGTAATAATAATACATCAATAGTCTCAAATAATGTCTCAGAATTTCAAAGTAATACATAGTAGGAAAAAAGTCTTCAAGTAGCAAAGCGTCCACATGCTCACCCCAGCAGACTCGAATCAGCAGCCTCGAATTCTCAGCCACGAGGGGTAGACGTCGATCCCACCTGATACTCTGCATTCATAAAAGAATGCAGCAAGTGTAGGTCAGTACAACAACACGTACTAGTAGGTATCATAGGCCGACTAAGATTAGCTAACATATACCAGACAATAAGGTAAGATAAACAGGTAAATCAACAAGGTATAAGTAAACACGAGCCAGTAACTAAGTACATCCAATCTGAATCTGTATATCACAATTACATCACAAGAATATCACAAGAAGACAAAGGTACAATGCAATGCAATGCAATGCAATAATGTATGAAATATGGATGCAATGCATATAAACCGATACACATATACTCCGGTGATGGAACATCACATCTCACCAGCACAACCCATGAGGGACCCGCGAAGTTCATGTACCAATCCTCACGATTCCGAAAAGGACCTCGACAATCGCTACCACCACTCGTACCTCGATTCCAGGATAAACATCGGGCATCGATCCTCACGTCACTCTCATCCAACTGAGCCCAGCTCATAACAGTGTTTCCTTGTATATCATCAATGTATCGACAGTATATCATAAAGGATGAGAATATGTGCAATGAATGTTGAAATGTCAATAATCAAATCAATCTCAACAGTACCACACATGGACACCAACAATACCAATAAAAAGACTACACAATAAGCCACAATAGAATCACAATCCTCGTCTCAAAATATCAACAGGTAAGGTGTTACAATATCATCATCAAGATATATCACTAATCACTAATATCTACTATCTCCACGTGGCAACAAGCCAACAACAATTAGAACAAGATAAGTCACAACACAATAGGATGCTAGCTTCAATCATGCAACAAGGCCCAATCTAAGGCAGTATCCAACCCAACTTCATACCCGAAGGTTTACATGCATTCTCCGATAATATCATCTAAATATATATTTCGCTAATTGAAGTATCACCATAGGGTAAACCGTACTACCTGGAAGGCCGAACAGCAAAGTCTCCAATGATCAAGCCTTAGTCTTTTCCTTCCTTTGAGCCTCGAGATAATGTAGCTCTAAACATATCCAAATCATGAAATTAGAATCAAGTAGAATATCATTCAAACCCTACTTCTATTCAAGACTCAAATCCCTAACCTATGGAATGAGATTTATGAACTAGAAAGGTGAAATTAGGAATCTATAGGTCTCAACATGAAATTAAGCTCTAGATGATCAATTCCCATCAATTACAAGCTAGAATAACCACCCAATTACTTAAATTCGGATTGTCGGAAAAATCCCCAAATTTGGGTGTAAACCCTACCTTCTAATTCCATAATTTAGCCACTAATTAGGAAGGAATCATGCAATAATAGATTCTAGTCATCAATTCCATGCTTAATGAAGCTAACCCAATCAATAAATCTAGATTTCAAAGCCTAGAAAGAAGAACTCATTGAACCCTCTTTTAAATCTTAAACTCTTAGTGAACTAACATGATAATGAAATCCTAAGGTGATTATGGAAAATGGAATAACAAAGAAGATAGAAGGACTTACCACAAAGATTTTCTCCCATGAATCACCTTGAAATGCTCCCAATAACTCTAAAGTCAAAATAATAAAGAATGAGGGACATAGGGATTTTAATACTCATTTAATGATTGTATCTACCTGATACCCACTTATGCGACAATGAGACCTCTGCGGCGGTCTCATTGGCGTTCCCTCAAACCGATGCGATAGTCAGATAATCAATGCACTGGGCCGCTTTTGCGTGATTGGGCCCTATTGCGTGATTGGGGTTAGCCACCTCGTTGTGTTGTGACCTGATTATTCTATTGTGTTGGCTTGATGCCACGTGCTATTAGTAGATATTGGAATCTGTGTTTCCATCTTGATTGTGATATTATAGTACCTTACTGGTTGATGTTGATACGAGGACAGAATTCTATATGACTTGTGTAGTCTTCCATGATATTGTTGGCGTACCTATGTTGGTACTTGTGACACTGATATATTGTTGGCTTACCCATTATTGGTACTTGCTATATTGATCTGATTATTGATGCTGATACATGCATTACACGCACTCTCATGATATATTGTTGATACATTGTTGGTACTTGATGAAACACTGTGATGAGCTGGGCTCGGTTTTTAAATGAGAGTGACGTAAGAGTCCGATATCCGATGTTAGTCCCAAAATCATGAATTGAGTGGGTGCATAGACTCCGCGAGTCCCCCAGAGTGGTGCCGTTGAGAACGCCCGTGGGCAATGATCCGAGTCTCGTCTGTCTGTTGGGAAAAGATCCGAGATGAGTGGCACTTAGACTTCACGAGTCACCTAGGGTTGTGCTACCGAGATGTAGATATTTCCATCCAGAGTACATGTGTACACATCATTTGCATGGCATTGCATTGCATACATACATTATTTTATTGCATTGCATTCACTACTTATCTTGAGATGACTCAGTGTTGTTACTTGTGGTGTTGGTTTCGGATTGGACATATTAAGACTTGACACATTTGGGATTAGGTGCTCTACTTAGGCTATGACTTGTACTTGGTTTGGTTATGTTTGACTTATACTTGTTGATTTATCTACTTATCTTGCTTTATTGTCTGAATTATATTAGCTATACTTAGTCGGCCTATGATACCTACCAGTACTGTGATTTTGCACTGACCTGCACTTGCTGCATTCTTTTATGAATGCAGAGTATCAGGTTGGGTCTTCCCCCGTCTCATGTGGCTGATAGTCGCCGTCATCATTAGCATCGAGTTTCCAGGGTGAGCACGAGTCGTTCACACCTTGAAAACTCCTCTTATTATTATGTCTTACTTTTCTACTGCGAGACATAGACTGATTGATGTATTATTATGTTATTCCAGACTTGTATTTACTTCTTTTAGATGCTCCTGTATGACTTAGATCAAACCCTGGGGGTGTTTTCTTATTTCTGCACTATTTCTATTATATATTATTGTGAGACTTACGTAATTATTCTATTCCGCTTGCTTGATTTAATTATTTATGTCCTTATTTATCGTTGGGTTGAGGGTTCGCTTACCGAGGTGGGAAAGATAAGTGCCCGCACGACTTAGTCAAATTGGGTCGTGACAAGTTGGTATCAGAGCCCTAGGTTACCCAGTCTATAATACAAGAGCGTGTCTAGTAGAGTCTTGTGGATCAGTACGATAAGCTCCGTACTTATCTGCGAGAGGCTATAAAATATTTAGGAAACTCCGAATTCTTTCATTCTCTCGTGCGACTTTATTCAAATTGGTATCTAGTTGATTCCAATTGGTATCTGGACCTTCTTATCTTAATCACCCTCGAAAGATGAAAATCCATGCTTAAATTCTTACGCGAATGGTCGATCTATAACGTGTTATGGAATCGTACGAGATGTGTTATCCTGATTCGGACGCGTTATTCAGTTCAGTTACTAGTTATGGCTTGAGGTTTCGATTGTATGGAGTTATGACTAGACACGATTGCCGTATCGTGTTCCGATTAGACTCGTTATTATGGAAGTTTGTGAGGAATTTGAATATAGTTCAAAGGGCTACAGGTCTCCATGTTTCAGCGTAAGGTTGCTCGGAGGTGACAAGTGCAATTATGGCTTCACAATAGTGAGCTACTCGATGATATGATCGGTTGACTTTAGCTTTGTTAGGGCTTTATGATGGTGCGTGTGACACTGGCGAACCAATGGCGGGTCGATGATTCATCAACGGTGGAGTATTAGACTTTGGTACATGAGAACAAGTGTAAGTTCAGTGATGATATCGAATATGGACAACGTATTGTGATCGCGTGTAATAGAGGAAAGAAGTTGACAATAAGGACCTGAAGGAAGACTTTGGTTGAAAGCGCGTAGAGAAGTAAGACTTCGTAGAATATCTTGGGCATGAGTACTTTTTGAGAGATTGGGAAGGGAAGAATTGGTATCTGACATGTTCGGCAGGATAAGGTTACGACTGGTGCTAAGGTTATTCTTGATTTAAGTTAGTTGATCTTAAAGGACTACTCAGTTATAAAATTGAATGCTACGAGCACATCGTTTCATCGGTAAGTTTGATTGGGTTTTAGGCTTTGAGGAGTTAGTAAACGACTGATGAAAATGGCTTTAAATATGGGCAAATGCGATAAGTTAATGACTTGGAGAGTTATCGGGTGTTTACTTAAATGAGAGGAGAAGTATTGATTTTGTTCTGTACTTCGTCGGGCTTAAACGGATGATCAGTTTAGAAGATCGAGTGGATTTGAGCGTTTGCTGGTTAATAGTGATAAAAGTGATTTGAAATGAAATACGAGAATTGAAGGGTTTCAATGAGACATCTTGCTATCGAGTTCAGGGAATTAAGGGTTGTAAGACTTAAGGTGAGGTAATATGGGTGCTTGAGCCATGTTGGATTACGGGAACATTATATCATGATGTACAGTAAGGGGTGTGACCGATGAAGTTGATGGTTGTCTACGAGGTTAAGGGCAGAAAGGAAATCGTTGAAGCAAGAGTTAGTGATGTGGGAGTTTGGTTGCAGTATACAGTGTAGAGTGGGCTTAAGAGTTTATAGATTGGTTGTATGTTCAGTTATGTCATAGACTAATAGAGATTAGTGGTGGACTATGATTGGGAACCTTGTATTCTTTGTGTTATTGGATAGATCCCTCTACTAGTGTGTTATTGATCGGCTTGGATGATTGAATAAAAGGGGTAGTCGTGCAAGTGGTTACAGGTATTCAGATTCGATAATTGAGGTGAGAGGTGATTCTTCGAGGATAAGTAACGTTAAAGATTTGAGTGAGGGATTATTAAACATGGGTACTTGAAATGATAGGATAGATGATGATGGGTTAACTGAGTTAAGTTCGGTATACATTTTGGAAATTGAGTAAGAAAATTCTGGCAATGACGTTCAGTGAGATACATGAAGATATTAGTGAGACTGTTGTGTCATACGCTAAAGAGTGTTCTATTTCGAGCTGTAAGCTGTAAGCATTAAGAAAACTCTAATGTGCGGAGTGTGTTGTATGATCCGATCTCCCGGATTGATTCGGCTAGCTTGCAAAACTTTTGATTATGCGGTATTCAATGGAGTGGATTCAAGGATTGACTAAGGTATTGATGATCGTGAATTGATTAGAAATTGGGAAATTGACGAGTCGAGAAAGGGTCTAGTTGACTGTGAATCAATAAGAAAAAGGTACATCTTGGGCTTTTCTTGGGTCAGTATGGATTGTGGTGTCGTTTTCTTGCATATTCCAGTTGAGATGTGCTCATTGTGTGAGCTTAAGGAGGAAATCTACATGAACGGACTATGTGATATGACAGAGTTCCGTGAGGTTCGTGATCAGCGGGTAGTGACAAGCAAATTTCAGTCAACCGACATGTTGAGGTTTTTAAGAAGTGGCTTGGTGGTACACCGTCGGAAAAGCTCATAACATTCTACAGTGAATGAGTCAGTGTGCTTTAAGAGAAAGGATTGTGGAATACCTATTATGTGATCTTTGGAATATATTTTCGAGGTGAGGTCCTACTCGTGGTAATACAGTATGATTGCAAGTAACATTAACGGGACAGTTTGGGTAAGAGCTTTTGGTTATTAAGGACTTGGCGGTAATTGCGTGAGATTTCTAGCAGCAATGTAAGATTGGAAACTTTCGGAGGATTTACGAGCATATCGAGGTGATACTATGAGAGGTCCGATGGTTATATAATTACTATATGAGGCTTCAGCTTTCGCATCGAAAGGTTTGGGGTTGTATCGAAATTGCGTATCGGGTAAAAATTGAAAAATATTGTCACGACCCAAACCAATGAGTCATGACGAGTGTCTAACCTCTAGCGACCAAACACCTCTATACTCATATCTGAACCTTACTAAACATCAAGGGCCCATAAGTGACGCAAACTGATCTCATATTACCTCATAAATAGGTGACATCATGAACTCTGTACAACCTGTATATATATAAACATGATGAAGGAACGGATGCAAGCCGGCTAAGGCACGCTACATATCCGTACACAAAAGAATAGAAGCCGACAAAGCTACATCATCGACTAATACATACAACCGTATCTGGAGACCTCTACCGGAATAAAAGGCAGAGAAAGGACGGGACGAGTGGCCCCATCATACCCATACGTACGTACATCTCAAAATACTAGCATACCAAAATACACGTAGCTCGGATCAATGGAGCGCACCGACCCTTATTTGGATAGAAGTTCTACTAAGCCGGACCACTGCGGTCTGCCTTCCGAACTTGCGGGCATGAACGCGGCCCCCAGAAGCAATGGGGAGTCAGTACGAATAATGTACTGAGTACATAAGGCATAAGAACAACATGTATATGTAAGATTCATGAATAAAATCTGAGCTCATAAGCTGAAATGACTATCTGCATGTATTTGTATGAACTAGTATCTACATGTATACGCATGCGTATAATCGGCAATGCCTCTATGGGTGCATAATATGCATGCTCTCAACGATATATATATATATATATATATATATATATATATATATATATATATATATATATATAGGTGGTAATGGGTATATAATGCCTATCCATTTCCGCATACCCCATATACATATAATACTTGCGTATATAACGCCTTCTGGTCACGGGTCAATATATATATATATATATATATATGAATGAATGTAATGCATGAATAAACTGTATACATAGAACTGGACCCATGAACAGAAGGAACAATCATAAGCGGGGTACATGAACATCAAAGACTGAAGTACTCCTAATGCTTCTAAGAGTAGAGTAATATGGAAGCTCGTTTACTCGTTTGTTGGTTCATATCATAAGATCATGCCAAAAGAAAGAAAGGATAGCCTTTACATTCCTTGAAGTATATCCAATCGTCCAACTTCTACCTCTCGAACTTGTAAGTCTACAATCAAGATAACATAGGCCTTAATTAGACTATTTACCTCACTTAGTAACCATTTTTAGATACAAATAGAGCTTAACGAATTGTAGACAATATTTTCCTTGTAAGCTCTACAACCCTTCGACTTCCCATTCGATCCAACATCAACCAAAATATCCACAACAACAATGACAACACTTACATATCAAAATATACCCAATTCCATTCCCATAAATCTCTTAAAACAACCCAAATCACTATCTTACCCTTCATCAACTTACCACTTCCATAAGTATCCTCTCTTCACTTAAAACCACTAAAACTCTTGATAATTAACTTAAATACAAGGGTAGAAATCATTTACATACCTTGAGAGGTCTAAGATTCCAAGGTTCAACTTCAACTCCAACTTCCCAAGCTTCTCAACTTTGAAGAAACCCTAGGAACAACCTTCTTCTTCACAAGCTCGGATTTATGGGGCTTGGATCTTACCAAATCTCCATTATGATGATAGAAAATGTTGGGAGAAAATATACTAGGGTTTTCTCTGACTTGGAAGAGAGAAAATGAGAAATAAAGTCATGGGATCACCTATTTATACGTGGAACTAAAAAGCTTCAGCGGTGCGGTTCGACGACCCGTCGACGTGTCGACGGTCCGTCAACTTGCTCCGTTGACCTGTGCCTGCAGATTCAAGGCTACGAAAACCTATCGATTCTGCACAACGACAGTCCGTCGACATGTCGACGGCCCCTCGATGATTACTAGTGTCTGCAAATTTTCTTGAATCAGTTCAGGTTGCGTCAATTCGATTTGTTCAACTTCTAGTCCTATAAATTACTAAGAATACCTGCTGGTACCCTTGTACACAGGGTAAAACACTTTAAATCTCCCAAAACTCGAGCATGGATCTCTATTCCAAAGGCATACCCAACTAGGGAACCATAAGTTCTCCTATGACGAAAACGAGAGGCGTAACATTCTTCCCCCCCCCCCCTTAAGAAGGACGAATGTTCAAACAAATCATGGGCTATAAAAATTTTGGTAGAGTTTCCCCTGTAAATATACCAATCCAACCTGCACACAGCAACCCAAACGATGCCACACAGGGCCACATACTACAACATACAATACCATGGCCTCACACGACCAGTCACGATAACTGAAAATGGAATAATACCTGGGGTGATGAGGCCTCAAATTGAACCTCCTGTACTACTGGAAACAAATACGGGTACTTAATCTCATTGCCTATTCCGCTTTCCAAGTCACTTCCTCAACATTCTTATTCCTCCATAAAACTTTAACTGAAGCTACATTCTTGGTTCGCAATCGGTGAACCTGTTTGTCCAATATAACCATTGGATTCCTCATATGTTAACTGCTCATTCACCTGGATATCATTGACTGGTACAACTCTTGAAGGATCTCCGATGCATCATGAAATACCGGAGGTACAGACTCTGGCAATTCTAACTCATATGCCACCTTACCCACAGTACGAATAATCTTATATGGCCTAATATATCGAGGGCTCAACTTACCCTTCTTGCCAAACCTCATCACTCCCTTCATAGGCGAAACTTTTAGGAAAACCCAATCGCCTATCTCAAACTCTAACTTGCGTCGCCGATTATCCACATAGGATTTCTATTGACTGTGTCGAATCTTTCCGCTAGTAGCCTTTCTCGAATCATTTTCACCTTATCAACTGCTTGTTGAATTAAGTCTGGGCCTACTAGCTGATTCTCCCCAACATCAAACCATCCTATGGGTGATCTACATCTCTGGCCATATAAGGTCTCATAAGGAGCCATCTGAATACTGGAATGGTAATTGTTGTTATATACAAATTCAATAAGAGACAAATGATCATCCCAGCTACCTCGAAAGTCAATCACGCAAGCTCTCAACATATCCTCAAGTGTCTGTATAGTACGCTCCGCCGTCCATACGTCTCACGGATGAAACGCGTACTAAGACTCACCTAAGTCCCTAATCCATTCTAAAAAGGCTTCCAGAAATTAGCTGTGAACTGTGTTCACCTATCTGAAATAATGGTCGCGGGAACACCATGAAGTCGTACAATCTCTTTAAGGTAAAGCTTCGCATAATCCTCGGCTATATGAGTAGTTCTGACAGGCAAAAAGTGGGATGACTTTGTGAGCCTATCAACTACAACCCATATGGAATAATACTTCCGCTGGGTACGGGGCAAACCTGTAATAAAGTACATATTAATTACCTCCCACTTTGATGTCGGAATCTCCATAGCTCCGGCAATAGACCTCGGGCTTTTGTGTTCTATTTTGACCCCCGACAATTTGAACACGGGCAACAAATTCGATATATCTCTTTTCATACAATCCCACAAATAAACTTCCTTGAGATCATGGTACATCTTTGTTGAGCCTGGATGAATAAAATAGCGAGAATGATGTACTTCCCCAATAACCTGCCGACAAAGTCTTGTAATGTTAGGAACACATAATCTACCTCGATACCTGAGTACTCCATCACCTGTAATTACAAAGGGTATTTTTTCTTTCTAAGGTGTTGTATCTCGGTAATGAACCAGAACAGGGTCTTCGTACTGACGTTCTTTTGTTTCTGCTACCAAAGATGACACTACTGTGTTTTGAATAGTAACTCCTGCATCACCTGAATCTATCAATCGAACTCCGAGGCTAGCTAGTCGACAAACTTCACGGACCATTCCTCTTTTCTCTGACGGCACATATGACAAGCTACCCATGGATTTATAACTGAGGGCATCGGCTACTACATTAGTCTTCTCGGGGTGGTACAGAATATCCACATCATAGTATTTCAACCACTCTAACCATCGTCTCTGACGCAAATTCAAGTCTTTCTGCTTAAAGATGTACTGGAGGCTCTTATGATCAGTATAGATATCAACATGGACACCGTATAAGTAGTGCCTCCATATTTTCAAAGCATGAATCACTGCCGCTAGCTCAAGATCGTGGGTTGGATAATTCTTCTCGTTCTTCTTCAGCTGTCTAGAAGCATAAGCGACAACCTTACCGTGCTACATCAACACACAGCCCGAACCAATACCTGAAGCATCGCAATATACCACATAGCCGTCTGTTCCCTCTGGAAGAGTAAACAGGTGCTGAAGTCAACTTATCCTTCAATGTTTGAAAACTCTGCTCACAAGCATCTGCCCATTGGAACTTAGCTGATTTTTCAGTCAACTTAGTCAATGGGGCCGAAAGAGAGGAAAATTCTTCTACGAACCTTCTATAATATCCTGCCAGGCCCAAGAAACTACGTATCTCCGTTGGTGTCGCAGGCCTTGGCCAATTCTTCACAGCCTCAATCTTTTGGGCATCCACTCTAATGCCTTCCTCTAAAATAATGTGACCCAGAAAAGCCACAGAGTTCTGCTATAACTCGCACTTGGAAAACTTTGCATACATCTCTCTTTTTCGAAGAACTCCCAGCACTGTTCGTAGATGCTCTGATGTTCAATCTCTGACGGTGAATAAACCATAATGTCATCTATAAATATAATCACGAACCGATCTAGGAAGGGTCTGAATACAAGATTCATCAAATCCATGAATATGGCTGGGGCATTATTTAACCCGATGGACATGACACGAAACTCATAATGTCCATATCTAGTCCTGAATGCCGTCTTCGGAATGTCTTCCAGCTTTACCCTGACCTGATGATACCCAGACCTCAAGTCTATCTTCGAGAAGTATTTGGTGCCTTGCAACTGATCAAATAAATCATCAATCCTCGGAAGCGGATACTTATTCTTTATAGTCACTTTGTTCAATTGCCTATAGTCAATACACATTCGTAAGGAGCCATCCTTCTTCCTTACAAATAATTTTGGCGCTCCCCACGGCAATGTACTGGGTCTAATAAATCCCTTCTCAAGTAAATCTTTCAACTGCTCTTTCAATTCTTTCAACTCCGCAAGTGCTATCCTATAAGGAGGAATAGATATTGGCTGAGTATCTGGTAATAGATCAATGGTAAAATCAATCTCTAGAGAAATGCCTGGAAGCTCATCTGGAAATACCTCTGGGAACTCATTAATCACAAAGACAAACTGAAGAGTCGGTGACTCTGCTTGCACATCTTGAACGCGAACTAGGTGAAAAATATATCCTTTTCTGATCATCTTCCTAGCCTTAAGGTAGGAAATAAACCTATCCTTCGACGAAACGGCATTACCTTTCCACTCAAGAATTGGCTCATCGGGAAACTGGAATCGAACTATCTTTGTCCTACAATCAACATTAGCATAACAAGAAGCCAACCAGTCCATGCCCATAATAACATCAAAATCAATCATATCTAACTCAATCAGATCTGCTATGGTATGGCGATTACAAACTATAACAACACAGCCCCGATATACTCGCCTAGCTATAACCGGATCCCCAACTGGCGTAGACACCTCAAATGGTTTAATCAACTCGGGCTCTATCCCAAACTTGCCAGCAACAAATGGTGTAACATATGATAAAGTGGAACCTGGATCAATCAGTGCATAAACATCATGGGAGGAAACTGATAATATACCTGTAACAACATCAGGAGACGTCTCACGGTCTGTCTACCAGCTAATGCATAAACACAGTGCTGAGGCCCACTCGAACTAGGTGCTCCACTCCTCCCTCTATCACATCCCGCTGGTGTCCGAAAAACTGGCCCCGAAGGGCATATGCGATGAAGAAGAACCAGCTGTGGATCCCATAGGCTGAACAATGCCTGCACCAACCCTCGCCAAACACTCCCTCATCTTGTGGCCCGACTGACCACAAGCATAACAAACATCTAATCAAGCCCGACATGGCCCAGCATACAGCCTACCCTACTAAGCACACTGTGGCAAGGGCGGTCTCACCTGGCCTGACTCTGGTCGGTACTGAGAGCCTGATGCTCTGGAACTCTGGCCCGCTCTGAAATATGAAGATCGATCAAACCTAGGGCCTGAAAATCGCGGAGGTGCACTCCCTACCGACTGATATGAATATCGGGAATGTTGTTGCCTCTGTCCTCCCCTGAACTCACCAACCATATCAAATGACCTAGCCCTCTTACCAGGGCCCCGGTCACGCTCTATCCTCCTCTGGCGCTTACGGTCCTCCAAATTCTGTGCATACGCCTGTATACGAAAGATATCTATGTCTGGCTGCAATGCAACAGTCGTACACACAGCTATCAAGTGTGGCCCTAGACCAGCCACCAAACGATAAACTCTGTCCTCTATCTCAGCCACCATGGATGGGGCATATCTAGCCAACGAATCGAAGTGTACACAATACTCCTGAACACTCATACTGCCCTGCTCAATATGTAAGAACCTGTCTGGTCGGCTCAGCGGACCTCTGGTGGTAAATAATGGTGAATAAAAGCATCTGAAAACTCTCGCCAAACAACTGGAGGAGCATTCTCTCCCCTAGATAGCTCCCAAGTCTGATACCACTGTACTGTAATGTCATGAAGTCTATATGAATCCAACTCTACCGACTCAGCCTCATCGACGTGCATAACCCTCAAGGTCCTCTGCATACCATCAATAAAATCCTGGGGGTCTATATTCTGCTTCAACACCGAGAACTATGGAGAATCTAACCCAAGAAAAATCTTGACACTCGAACTACCAGCCCTTTCTGCCGGGTCAACACCAACTCCCTACCGCTGAGCCTGGGCAGCTACTAATCTAATCAATAACTGCACGGCATCCCGCACATCTTAGCCCGATGCATCTGGCTGAGGAACTGGGGTAGGTCTTTGAAGGCAGGGTGTGCGATGTCTCAGACGGGCTCTCACTCTGAATCTCATCCTGAGCCCTCGTAGCCTGCCGAGTACGGCTAGTGGCCTCATCGGCCGCTCTCTTGCCCTTCTGGGAAGCTGTAGCTTTCTTGCGAGGCATCGCTAAAATCAGAACAAATCATCAGAAAGCGAACGCTTAACACATGGCTCTATCACACGATCTAAGAGAGAAAGATGACAATTTCCTAAATGTCCTGTAGCCTCTTGTTTATAAGTGTGGTGCACAACACACCCATAAACAAGACTCTACTAGACACGGTCTGTAGACAACCCTAGGACGGAATGGCTCTGATACCACTTCTGTCACGACCCAAACCGATGAGTCGCGACGAGTGTCTGACCTCTAGCGACCAAACACCCCTACACTCATATCTGAACCTTATTGAACATCAAGGGCCCAAAAATGACTTAAACTGATCCCATAAATAGGTAACCTCATGAACTCTGTACAACCTTTATATACATACACATACTGAAAGAACAGTGCAAGCCAGCTAGGTTGCTACATATACTGTACTCAAAAGAATAGAAGCCGACAAGGCTACATCATCTGACTAATACATACAACTGTCTGCAGACCTCTACTGGAATAAAGTTGAAGAAAGGATGGGATAGGGCCCCGTCATACCCATATACATATACATCTCAAAAGGCCTAGCATACCAAAATAAACTGCAGCTCCAGATCAATGGAGCGCACTGACCACTGTTGGATAGAAGTCCTACTAAGCTGGACCACCTGTCAGTCTACCTGTACCTGCGGGCATGAACGCAGCCCCCCGAGCAATGGGGAGTCAGTACGGATATTATACTGAGTAAGTAAAGCATAAGAGCAACATGTAAGTAAGAAACATGAATGAGATCTGAAACTCATAAGTCAACGAAATGACTATCTATCGTCATATTATATTTATATGAACTAGTATATATATATATATACACATAAATCGTATAACCGATAATGCCTCGAGCGCATAATATGGCGCATAAGATGCATGCTCTCATATATATATATATATATATATATATATATATATATATATATATATATATATATATATATATATAGGAACGTTTAGCCCGATCCATATCTTATATCCTATCGGCCTCTCTGCGGCCATCCATATATCATCATCATCACCGTGCACCTTATAGTCGATCGATCAGGTGGTAATGCGTGTATACCGCCTTCCCATTTTTGCCTTCATACCCCATATACATATAATATACATGTATATAACGCCTTCTGATCACGGGTCAATATGCATATAAGTACATGTATGAATGAATGTAATGCATAAATAAACTGTATACATAAAGCTGGACCCATGAACAGAAGGAACAATCATAAGCGGGGAATAGGAACATCAAAGACTGAAGTAACCCTATTGCTTCTAAGAATAGAGTAATATGGAAGCTCGTTTACTCACTTGTTGGTTCATATTATAAGGTCATGCCAAAAGAAAGAAAGGATAGCCTTAACATACCTTGAACTATATCCAATCATCCAACTTCTAATCCTTAAACTCGTAAGTCTACAATCAAGATAACATAGGCCTTAATTAGACTATTTACCTCGCTTACTAGCCATTTTAAACACAATTAGAGCTTAACAAATCATAGGCAATGTATATATTCCTTGTAAGATCACAACCCTTCAACTTTCCATTCAATCCAACATCAACCACAATATCCATAACAACAATAACAACACTTACATATTAAAATACACTCAAATCTATTCCCAATCATCTCTTAAAATAGCCCCAAACCACTATCTTAACCTTTATCAACTTACCACTTCCATAAATATCCTCCCTTTACTTAACCTCACTAAAACTCTTGATAATTAACTTGAATACAAGGGTAGAAATCATTTACATACCTTGTGGGGCCTAAGATTCCAAGGATCAACTTCAACTCCAACTTTCTAAGCTCCACAACTTAGGAGAAACCCTAGAAACAACCTTCTTCTTCACAAGCTCGGGTTTACGGGGCTCGGATCTTGCCAAATCTCTACTAATAATGATGGAAAAGGTTGGGAGAGAAAATACTAGGGTTTTCTCTTATTTGGAATGGAGAAATTATGAAATAAGGTCGTGGACCATATATTTATACTCGAAGTTTAAAAAATTCCAGCGGTACGGTTCGACGAGCGGGTCGACGACCCGTCGACTTATCGATGGTCCGTCAACCTACGCCTGCCGATTTCAGGGCTGCGGAACCCTGTCGATGCCGCACAAGGACGGTCAGTCGATGATGAGTGGTGTCTGCAAATTTCTTAGATCCGACTCAGATTACGTCGATTCGATTCGCTCAACTTCTAGGGCTACAAATTACCAGGAATACCTGCTGGTACCCTTGTACACGGGGTAAGACACTTTCTATCTCCAAAACTCAGGCACGGGTCTCAACTCTAAAGGCATTCCCGGCTAGAAAATCATAAGCTCTCCTATGACGAAAATGAGAGGCGTAACATACGGACCCGCTACGACGCCAGCCCATCACCCACTGCAGCGGTCCATTTTAACCAGTAGCTCAGGTTTTTGCAACAGTTTTCACCCAAAAATCCCAACACCAATCCAAGGCCCTGCAGACACAAACAAAACATGCACAGATACATAAAAAATGCTATAGATCACCCGCGGCCTCAGAATTACCAACGAAGGTCTAGTTTTCTAAGTCACCCCCATAACGGGTCGTTATATCAAGACTAGAGCGCGAAAAACATATGACTTCCTTCCATACTTTAGAGATGACGAAGAACAGGAGACATGGCACCTGCATAGGATAAAACCCCACCTCCTACTCCAACAAATGTTGCATCAGCTTATTCTCAATAAAGTTCAAATGAAAGGCCGCAGAGGATGAGGAACATCCAAGAGCTCTATGAGGATACAAAAGAAGTTACTAATTTTGATTTTTTGTATTGTCTCTTAGCTGACAACGAACCAATGAATTTTGATGAATCTGTTACAGACAAAAGGTGGAGACAAGCCATGGAGGATAATAACACTTGGAAATTAACAAGTCTTCCCAAGGGTCATCAAGCAATTGGTGTTAAATTGGTATACAAGGCAAAGAAGAATGCCCATGGAGAGGTAGAGAGATACAAGGCAAGACTCGTGGCTAAAGCCTACAAGAAAAGGCTAGATATTAACTATAAGGTAATCTATACACATGTTGCCCACATGGAGATGATCTATTTGTTGATCTGTTTAGTGGCACAAATTAAGTGAAAAATGCATCAACTAGATGTTAAGTCGGTATTCTTGAATGGATATCTTGAAAGGACGTCTATGTTGAGCAACCACTAGGCTTTGTGGTAAAAAATCAGAAAGATAAAGTGTTGAAGCTGAAGATAGCTTTATATGGATAGCAAGCTCCACTAGCATAGAACAGTCGCATTGAGAAGTACTTTCAAGACCATGGGTTTACTCGTTGTCTCCATGAATATGCTCTTTACATTAAAGTTCATACTAATGGAGATATTTTGCTTGTTTGTCTTTATGTTGATGATGTTATTCTGACAAGTAATAATTCAAGTTTGTTTCAAGCTTTCAAGAAATCCATGTCCCTTGAGTTCGAGTGATTGACATAGGTCTCAAGTCAAATTAATTAGGCCTAGAAGTGAAGCAAATGGAGGAAGGCATCTTCATATCTCAAGAAAACCATATAAAGGAAATTTTGAAGAAATTCAATGTCACGACCCGACTAGGGGGCCATGACGGGTACCCGGAGCTAACTACCAAGCACCACTCATTACGCTAGTCATCATACTCTTCCTGGACACATATAATCTCCAAGGAAATACATAAATATACATAAGCCCTCACGACTGCAAAAATGATATACAAGAATATACACTGATGTATCTATAAGACAACAACTACCCACGCATTCGTATCTACGAGCCTCTATTAGAGTACTGAGACATAAGGACGGGACAGGACCCCGTCATACCCAAATATATACACAAAATAATGTATCAAAATGGTACCTCCGGAATAGTGGAGTGCTCCTGTGAATCTGCTGAGTAGCTCCTAAGAATCTGGCCCACCTCCCTGTCTACCCGTGGGCATAAACACAGCGTCCAAAAAGGAAGGACGTCAGTATGAAAAATGTACTGAGTATGTAAGGCATGAATAATACTAGCATAATAAAGAAATAATGAAACATGAAGCGAAGATATAACTTGTACGTCAATTGCCTCTTA
>NC_081347.1:25384082-25399625 GCF_029784015.1 Lycium ferocissimum | reverse complement strand
GAATTTTTAAATGGCGTATAACCCCTTTTCACCGAACTTGTTCTCGTCGTTTCGTTTGATCTCCAATCCTTATGGAACCTTCTTGGCACTTGTTTAACACTTCATTACAAATATAAGGGGCGTCATAACTCTTCTTTAAGACATCATTAAGTCAACATTAGTTACGTGCTTCGGAAAATCCTTCCAAAACACGACTTATACCTTACATTCTTGATGAACTTTCTTCTCTTGCCTCAAATGTCTTTGAAATCTTAATTAGAACCGTTAAGTACTACTTCTTACTTGTGAAACATCATATACTTCTTACCGTGCGTTAGTCTATCTACCATACGACGACATGAAATTTTTGAGGTGTAACATTCAACATGTTCGATTACGATGCCGTCGGCCCCCGATAGAGTGGAACAAAATTGTCAAGTTTGATGATAGAGAAAAAGTGGACTCCACTTTATTGAAAAGCCTCGTGGGAAACACAGGGTACTTGACTTGTACGAGGCCGGACTACTTTCTTCCTGGAGTTGGAGTAGTAAGTTGGCTTTATGGAAGGCTCCCTGGCTTCGCTCGACGAAGGTATTTGGAAGAATTCTTCGTTACCTAAAAGGTACGATAGACCTTAGGCTTGTTTTATACTTCTTCTAATGACTTTAACCTCGTGGGATTTTGTGATAGTGATCATGCGGGATATATTGATGATAGAAAAAGCATAACTAGTTTTTGTGTTTTTCTTGAGTGATTGTGTTATTTCTTAGTGTTCAAAGGAACAATCCATTGTTACTCTCTCGACATGTGAGGCTAAATACGTGGCAACGACACCATGTATATGTCATGCTATTTGGTTAAGAAGGCTATTTGAAGGAGCTCAATTTGCCACGGAATTGAAGCCACGATGATTTGCGTTGACAACAAATTGGTGCAAGCACTTGCTAAGGATACGGTGTGTCATGATCGAAGCAAGCACATAGACACAATATAACAACCCGATTGGTCGTTATAGTCTTTCGGCACCTTGACCCTTCCCCGAGCTTATTTAGCTCACTTTTGACTGAGGGACCGTTTACGTAACTACGAGGTGTTTGGATATGATTCGAAGCTACTTTTTTGGGAAATACGGACTTCAAGCGAAAAGGAGTTGACTCAAAGTTGACTTTGGGTAAACGGATCTTTTTTGGAAATCCGTCTATTCCGACGGAGTTCGGATGGTCTTTTAGAACTTGTGCGAATATTTGGTTCGGTTCCCTATGCACTCGGATGCATTTTGAGACTTGGTTTGGGAAGTTAGTTTTGATGAAGGAAAGCATCTGCGAATTTCTGCCAAACCGGGAGAGGTGCATTTTCCTTCCTCGAAGACATCCAATTATTATACCAAAGGACCGCTACATCCTGGAGTCTATAAGATACCAACTCCACAGATTCAGTATCAGAGGCATGGATGATTCTCAGCGTCCTCAACATTTCATCTATAAAACCTTGCGGGTCTTCATTCTGCTTCGACCCGAAAAATTATGGGGGATTTAAACTCATGAATTCACGGACTCTAGCACTAATCGCCCTGTCACGTGGACCCGTACTATGCCGCTGAGCCTGAGCGGTAACTAGCTGTGTCAATAGTTTCGGTCATTTGTTGACCCAAAGCACCCGGTAGAGGAACTGAAGGCATAGGAGCTGGAGCTGAAGCCCCCTCTTGTTCTTCTAGAATAGGCGGAGTGTGAGAGGTATTGGGTGGAGCCTCATTTTGAGATTCACCTTCTTCTGCATTGGTTGGCGGCTCCCTTTCTATCCGCCTTTCTGTCGTAGCCTTGCCCGCCACAGGCGGGCGCCAGGCTTTTCTCTTTACCAGCATCGCTGAAATCATAATGCACAATTAGGGAGGAGAAAATCTTATAAATGCCCCGCAACCTCTTGTTTATAAGTGTGGCATGCTTCACATCCATAAATGAGACTCTGCTGGACACGGCTCATAGACACACCCTAGGACGAAACTGCTCTGATACCACTTATGTTACAACCCGACTAGGGGGGCCATGACGGGTACCCGGAGCTAACTACCGAGCACCACTCATTACGCTAGTCATCATACTCATCCTGGACACATATAATCTCCAAGGCAATACATAAATATACATAAGCCTCACGGTACGCAAAAATGATATACAAGAATATACACTGATGTATCCATAAGACAACAACCACCCACGCATCCGTATCTACGAGCCTCTACTAGAGTACTGAGACATAAGGACGGAACAGGACCCCCTCATAACCAAATATATACACAAAATAATGTATCAAAATGGCACCTCCGGAATAGTGGAGTGCTCACCGACGAATCTATTTCGAGTAGGCTCAAGAATACGGACCACCTCACCCCAATCTACGTGGGTATGAACACAGCGTCCAAAAAGGAAGGAAGTCAGTATGAAAAATGTACTGAGTATGCAAGGCATGAATAATACTAGCATAATAAAGAAATAATGAAACATGAGGCGAAGATATAACGTGTACGTCAATTGCCTCTTAAGGCGAATACTATGCACAAGCAACTTTTAAAGGAAAACACATGTTATGCATATCAAATATACCATCATCGTTAACCCGCGTCCAGGTAACTATCGCACGCCGCCCACCAGTGGTGTCATGTCCGGCCCTCCAGGCACGATGTTATCATAAGCCACCCACCTTAGCGGTGTCATGTCCGGCCATCTAGGAACGGTGTAGTCATAAGTCGTCCGCCTTAGCGGTGTCATGTCCAGCCATCTAGGCACGGTGTAATCTCATCATTATATACTTATCATAAAGCATGCATTAAAATCAATTAAATGCTACAACTCTATCGGGTGATTTCATTATAGAGTAGTCATGACCATCATGTCTCACCTTGAAGGAACTAGCATGATAAGGTGAGTCTAACAACAACGAATAACATCAAGGAATTATATAAGGAACATTAGCTTCATAAGAATATCATATCATGAGCTTTAGGATCACTAGACTTAGACTCATCATCATCATTGTCATTTTCATAACGCATCGCTCATCTTTATTTCATGAAAAGCTCTTAATAATCATAAACTCATAATTTCCGGAATATAAGAGAGTCATGGAGTGATAAAGGAAGACGTGTTGTAGGAATCATTCCTTATAGGAAAAAGGGACTAGCCTTACATACCTTTATGCCTCTTTAACTTTATCGATTAAACGCTTCCCTCCAATGTTTGCGGTTCTACATTCAAGAAAGTTTGTACTAAGGTTAGATAACCGGAAACATGCTTAAGCTTAAGCTAAAGCTAATGAAAGTTGCACAACATCTCTTTTGTTTCTATAACTTTCTCCATATAATATAACAACTCCCAAACATCAACAACACACCCACAATATCATAATCAATGAACTTCGTTAGTTAGTCATTATTCAATTATCAAGATTCCCTCTCAAAGTCATTCATAACCATAGCCATAATACAACACCACCTTCATCCTCACATAATGCTTCTCCAATATTCTTAATACCATTTATAATAAGATCATACTCATAACATCTCAAGAATCATGATTCATATCAAACTACTATTCAAGAATACCACTACTCTCATATTTGTAACCCATTTTCTACTTTCTTCCATAATCCAAGTCTTTCAACCATTTAATACTTTTAATAACTTACCTTTCATTGTGTAGGAATGGGTTTTGGATGAAAATACTTCACTTGGAGAAAACCCTAACTTCAACTCCAAAGAGATTCTTGACTTCTAGCAACCCTAGTTAACATTCTTGCACTCGATTCTACTAGTTTTTGGTATGTGATCTTTGATTTCCCTTGAATTCATGTAAAGTAAGTTGTGGAATATTCTAGAAGGTTTGAGAGAAATGGAGGAAATGAGAAATGAAAATAATAACTTGGGGTCTTATATTTAAAATTGGGAAAATCTGACCCGTCATGGATTATACGGACACTTATACGGTCCGTATAAACTTATACGGTCCGCATAAGTGACCGTGAAATTACACCAACAAACATCCTTTTCGTAACCATTATACGGTACCTTATACGGTCTATATAATTTTATACGATCCGTATAAGTGACCGTATAATACTTCCAGTGATCACCCCTCACTGTGACAGTTTTACGGATCATTATACGGACCATGTAATATTATATGGACTGTTTAAATGGTCGTATAATCCACCTTTTCACCGAACTTGTTCTCGTTGTTTCGTTTGATCTCCAATCCTTATGGAAACTTCTTAGCACTTGTTTAACACTTCATTAACAATCTAAGGGGCATCATAACTCTTCTTTAAGACATCATTAAGTCAACATTAGTTCTGTACTTCGGAAAATCCTTCCAAAACACGACTTATACCTTACATTCTTCAATGAACTTTCTTCTCTTGCCTCAAATGTCTTTGAAATCTTAATTAGAACCGTTAAGTACTACTTCTTACTTGTAGAAACATCATATACTTCTTACCCTGCATTAGTCTATCTACCATACGACGACATGAAATTTTTTGAGGTGTAACATTCAACATGTTCGATTGCAATGCCGTGAACACCCCAATGGAGAGTGGAACAAAATTGTCAAAGTTTGATGATAGAGAAAAAGTGGACTCCACTTTATTGAAAAGCCTCGTGGGAAACCTGAGGTACTTGACTTGTACGAGGCCAGATATACTCTTCACAGTTGGAGTAGTAAGTTGCTTTATGGAAGCTCCTAGCTTCACTCACTTGAAGGTCGCTGGAAGAATTCTTCGTTACCTAAAAGGTACGATAGACCTTAGACTGTTTTATACTTCTTCTAATGACTTTAACCTCGTGGGATTTTGTGATAGTGATCATGCGGGATATATTGATGATAGAAAAAGCATAACTAGTTTTGTGTTTTTCTTGAGTGATTGTGTTATTTCTTGGTGTTCAAAGGAACAATCCATTGTTACTCTCTCGACATGTGAGGCTAAATACGTGGCAACGACACCATGTACATGTCATGCTATTTGGTTAAGAAGACTGCTGAAGGAGCTCAATTTGCCACAAATTGAAGCCACGATGATTTGCGTTGACAACAAATTGGTGCAAGCACTTGCTAAGAATCTGGTGTGTCATGATCGAAGCAAGCACATAGACACAATATAACAACCCGATTGGTCGTTATAGTCTTTTCGGCACCTTGACCCTTCCCCGAGCTTATTTAGCTCACTTTTGACCTGAGGGGACCGTTTACATGCTTCTGAGGTGTTTGGATATGATTCAAGCTACTTTTTGGGAAATCTGGACTTCAAGCGAAAAGGAGTTGACTCAAAGTTGACTTTTGGGTAAACGGATCTTTTTTGGAAATCCGTCTATTCCGACAGGTTCGGATGGTCTTTTAGAACTTGTGCGAATATTTGGTTCGGTTCCCTATGCACTCGGATGCATTTTGAGACTTGGTTTGGGAAGTTAGTTTTGAGGTATTGGGGGTTGACTCGATCTACGAGACCCTCGATAGGAATTCCAAGGCCACGAGTGCATTCGTAGCGTATTTTTATGTATTTCTACATATGTGGTATGTGAGAAGATGGCCTCGGGTGATAATCAAAATTTCAGATTGAGGTTGTGATTTTGGGAATTTCTGGTTCTGGTTCCCCCTGTAGCGGCACTATTACCATAGCAGCAGCACTGCTATAGCGGTGGACTTGCCGCAACAGTCGCCAAGTGCAAATGTTGGCTGACCGTCGTGGCGGTCTGAGTGGTCGTCAAAGAGGGGCCATCGCAGCGGTCCCGTTTTCACAGAATCGGTATCAGGCAGATTATTTCATTAAATGAGTATCAAAATCCCTAAGTCCCTCATTCTTTATTATTCCGATTTTAGAGTTATTGAGAGCTTTTCAAGGTGATTCTTGGGATAAACTCTTTGTGATAAGTTCTTCTATTTTCTTTGCTATTCCATTTTCCTTAATCATCTTAGGATTCCATTATCATGCTAGTTCACTAGGAGACTAAAAATTAAAAGAGGGTTCAATGAGTTCTTCTTTCTAGGCCTCTAAATCTTAATTTATTGATTGGGTTAGCTTCATTAAGCATGGAATTGATGATTAAAACCTATTATTGCATGATTTCTTCCTAATTAGTGGCTAAATTATAGATTTGGAGTTAGGGTTTATACCTAAATTTAGGGGTTTGCCAAGAATCTGAATTTAAGTTATTTGTTGGTTCCTCTAGCTAGTAATTGTTACACCCCGTAGTTCTGTACGTTGAAATTCGTAAATGTTGGTCGCCCCAAGTGTGGACCTTAGAGTCACTCCCAAGGATAGGCATGATTGCATGCGTTTATGCTATGATCATAAAGATTTATTTCATGTAGTAAGCCATGAGAGAATTGGAAAGCAAGTGAATTGCGAAAACTATGTTCGTGGGTCTGACTTGGAGAAAGAACATTTTCTAGAATATGACAAATTTTAAGGCAAGGCAAAAGCCCAGGGCGAAGTTCATGAAATTTATCCTCCAACGCAACAAATTGCTCCTCGATATGACATCGGGGTAAGGAGATATGGACGTTATAAGTCAGGCTGGCAGGCCAGGAAAATGGTCTGCGCGCTCGCGCCATCGGATGTTACACCTCGTCATTTTGGATGTTGAGGTTCATTAGGTGTTAGTTGTTTTAATTGTGATCTAGAGTGATATGCGCCTATCTTATGGTTATGAGGGTTTAAGATCATGTATGAGAAGTATCGGAAGGAGTGGAGGTCGAACGGGTGAAGAACAAAAATCTGTTTAAACTGGGCAGACTTGCCCTACGCGTTCGCAATAAGGGCTCGCGTTCCAGATGGCCATAAATATTCTAGACCATTGCGTTCGCGAAGGTCAGTGATTAAGTCAGTTTCCACCGACTTCAATACCCTATATAAGGGTCAAGACCCCCCCCCCCCTTTTTTCATGAAACAATATCTCTCTAAGCTCAGCAAACATATAGGGGCATTTATGTTTAAAAAAAAAAGTGAGGAATTGGAGTGATTTTGATTAGTCGAGGCTCGGGTAGCGCATAATCATGATTCTAGTATTGTTGTGCGGTGGATTTTAGCGTGGATTCAAGTGGATATCGGAGATATTGTTGTTTTAACAAGAATAAGGTATGAATCTCTTTCTATTCACGTTAATACCGGTTTATTCTCAGAGGCAAAGTCGTCAAATAATTGTACAGTAAGTTGGTTAGTTTTGGAAGTTGAAAAACAGCGTGTGGGCTGTTTTATGGCACATGTTGATGTTAAAATTGATGTTGTTAATGTTGGTATTGATGTTATTGTTGTTGGTTGATGAATTACGACTTTGGGCTAGGCATATAAACAGAGGAGATGCTGCCGAAATTTCGGCAGATTCTAGAAAGATTTATTTGGAGGCTTAGGATAAGTATATGACAATGGACCTAATTATCGCATGAATGGTCTTATATGTAGATTGCAAGACCGGAAATAGATCGAAATAGGCTGAGGCGTGAATTTTCAGGTATGTTAAGGCTCGTCCCTTTCTTTCAAAGGCATGATTCCTATGTTTTGATTCCATAAATGTTTCCATAACCTCCTTGTTTTCAAAAGCTAGAAGTTTATGATTCTTAAAGCTTCTCATGATGTGAAGGATGAGAATGTTTCTATGATGATTACGATGATGATTTTATGTTTAAAAGTCTCAAGTAATGATTTCAATAATGATATGAGAATGTTGAGTTATTTCATGATTTCTCGACCTTATTCATTATTGTTGATCTCATCTCATGTTATTCGTTCCTTCAAGGTGAGCTGTAGCGATGATGAATATTCCATAATATAATCAAAGGTTACCGACCTTACGTCACTCTGATAGAGTTATAGCTTTCTTTGGGCTCTCATGCATGCTACTTATACTATTTTATATATATATGTATGTGTATATATATATATATATGGGGCTATGAGAAATGTGAGGCATTATATACGCATAACCACCTGATCAGTTGGTATATTATGATATCATCCTGGACGCGAGATATATGGCTAAATGGATCGGGCTGCACATTCCACGGTATTATATATATATATATATATATATATATATATATATATATATATATATATATATATATATATATATATATATATATATATATATATATATATATATATATATATATGGATCGGGCTGCACGTTCCGCAGTACTACTATGATGCATATCTATGAGAAAGATTTTGTAAAAAGCTAACTATGCATGGTATCTGCCTTAAGAGGCATTCAGACGTACAGGTTATCTCTTCATCTCATATTATGTTCCATATTTCTTACTATGTTATTATTCATACCTTACATACTTAGTACATTATTCGTACTGACGTCCCTTTTTGTGGACGTTGCATTCATGCCCGCAGGTTCAGATAGCCAGCCGAGTGAGCCAGACCAGTAGGACCTCTTTCTAGTTCCAGCCAGCAAGCTCCATGGACTGGAGCTACAACCCTTTAGTATGCTATTTTGATATGTACACATATAGGTATGGCAGGGCCTTGTCCTGTCCTTTCTACAGTCTGTATTCCATAGAGGTCTGTAGATAGTTATGTATAGTGTGGATGCCTGTCACGACCCCACTAGGGGGCCATGACGGGTACCCCAAGCAGATTACTGAGCACCACTCATTACGCTAGTCATCACACTCGTCTTGGACACATATAATCTCCAAAGCACTACATAAATATACATAAGCCCTCATAGCTGCAAAAATGATATACAAGAATATACATTGATGTATCTGTAAGACATCAACTACCCACGCATCCGTATCTACGAGCCTCTACTAGAGTACTGTGACATAAGGATGGGACAGGACCCCGTCATACCCAAATATATACACAAAATAATATGACCATAAGTAGCACCTCCGGAGTAGTGGAGTGCTCCTATGAATCCGCTGGTAAGATAAGCTCCTGCGGGTTTGCACCGTCTCCCTGTCTACCTGTGCGCATGAACACAGCGTCCAAAGAAAAGGGCGTCAGTATGAAAAATGTACTGAGTATGCAAGTCATGAATAATACTAACATAATAAAGAAACAATGAAACATGAGGCTAAGATATAACCTGCTTAGCTTTTAAGAGAAAACACATGTTATACATATCAAATATACCATCATCGTTAACTTGCGTCCGGGTAACTATCATACGCCACCCACTAGTGGTGTCATGCCCGGCCCTCTAGGCACGGTGTAATCATAAGCTGCCCGCCTTTGCAGTGTCATGCCCGGACCTCTAGGCTCGGTGTAATCATAAGCCGCCCGCCTTCGCGGTGTCATGCCCAGCCATCTAGGCACGGTGTAATATAATCATCATATACTTATCATAGAGCATGCATTAGAACTCAATTACATACTACAACTCTATCCGGGTGACGTAAGGTCGAGAGCCCCCGATTTCATTATGGAGTGGTCATGATCATCATGTCTCACCTTGAAGGAACTAGCATTATAAGGTGAGTCTAGAAACAATGAATAATATCAAGGAATCGTTAGCTTCATACGAATATCACATCATAGGCTTTGGAATTTCTAGGCTTAAGCTCATCATCACTATTGTCATATTCATAACGCATCTCTTGTCTTTATTTCATGAGAAGCTCTTATTAATCATAGACTCATAGTTTCCGAAATATAAAAGAGTCATGGAAAGATAAGGAAGTCATATTGCAAGGATCATGCCTTAGGAGAAAGAAGGTACTAGCCTTACATACCTTGATGTCTCTCTAACTTTATCAATTAAACGCTTTCCTCCGATGTTCACGATTCTACATTCAAGAGAATTCGTACTAGGATTAGATAATCGGAAATATACTTAAGCTTAAGCTAAAGTTAACAAAAATTGGGCAGCATTTCCTTTGTTTCTACAACTTCCTCCATATGATATAACAACTCCCAAACATCAACAACACATCCACAATATCATAATCAATAAGCTTCGTTAAGTTAATCATTATTCAATTCTCAAGATTCCCTCTCAAGGTCATCCATAACCATGGCCATAATACAACACCACATTCATCCTCATATAATCCTTCTCTAATATCCTTAATATCATTTATAACAAGATTATACTCATAACACCTCAAGAATTATGGTTCATGTCAACTATTATTCAAGAACACCATTATTTCACATTTGAGCTCCATATTCTACCTCCTTCCATAATCTAAGTCTTTCAACCCTTCAATATTCTAAATAACATGAAATGATCATAAAACTCACATTTGATTGTGTAGGAATGGGTTTTGGATAGAAATGCTTCACTTGAAGAAAACCCTAACTTCAACTTCAAAAGATTCTTGACTTCTAACAACCCTAGAGAACTCCCTTGCATATCAATCCTTGAGTTGTCTTGGATTTATGTTAATGAAATATGTATAACCTTCTAGAGGTCTTGAGAGAAGTGGAGAAGTGGGAAGAATGAAAAATTGGAAGTGGGAAGATGTATTTATACTTGGAAATTATTCAGCCCGTCAGGACTTATACGGACCCTTATACGTTTCGTATAACATTATACAGTCCGTATAAGTGTTTGTATTTCATCATCAGGGAAAACATCTTTTCTGTTGGGTTATACGGACCGTATAAAGTTATACGGACCATATAAGTGGTCGTATAACTACACTTTTCTGAAATTATTTCCGTCATTTCGTTTGATCTTCAATCCTTATGGAGCCTTCTTAGAACTTGTTTAGCACTTCATTAACAAATTAATGAGCATTATAACTTTTCCTCAAGACATCATTAGATCAACTTTAGCTCAGTACTTGCAACCCCTTTCGAAACACAACTTATACCTAACATTCTTCAACGAACTTTCTTCTCTTGCTTCAAACGTCTTTAGAGTCTTAATTAGAACCGTTAAGTAACCTTTATTACTTGTAGAAACATCATATACTTCTCGCCATGCGATAGTCTATCTACCATACGACGACATGAAATTTTTTGAGGTGTAACAATGTCATGCGGCTTTGGTTGTTTCTCACTTTTGGGGGTACAATGTAAATATTGACCGAGTCAATCTACGTCACCATCTTTGTTCATATGCCTATATATATGTATATTCACATGCATGATTTATGAGATTCTGAGGTAAATTTTACCGTATAAATGTTATAGCAAATGGTGTCGATTGAATATCAGTTGAAATGGGCCACCAAGTTACTTAGTATAGAGTAAGAACGAGTTTAGGGGTGCTTGATCCGTAGTGGTCAGGCACTCGTCACAGTCCATGGGTTCGGGTCGTGACAGTAATTGATGGGAATTGATCACCTAAATCTTAATTACATGTTGAAACCTTTAGATTCCTAATTTCATATTTCGTTCATAAACCCCATTCCATAGGTTAGGGATTTGTGTCTTGAATAGAAATAAGGTTTGATTGATGTTCTCCTTGATTCTAATTACATATTTCGGATATGATTAGACTTCCATTATCTAGAGGCTCAAAGGAAAGGAAAGACTAAAGTGTTATTGTGGAGACTTTTTACGGTTTACTCTATGGTGAGACTTCAATTAGCGAAGCATATATTTAAACGATATTCTTGGAGAATGCATGTAAACGTTCGGGTATGAATTTGGGTTGGATATTGTCTTAGTTTGGTCCTTCTTGTGTGATTTGGGGCTAGCTACCCCGTTATATTGTGACATATCTTGTTCTATTTATTGTTGGTTCGATGCCACGTGGAGATAGTAGAAATTGGTCACTAGTGATATATCTTGATGATGATATTGTAGCACCTTACTTGATGTTGTTTGAGACGAGGATAGTGATTCTATTACAGCTTATTGTGTAGCCTTTTTTATTGATATAGTTGATATGGTACTGTTGATATTGACTTGATCATTGACATTGAAATCATACATTACACGCATTCTCATCCTTCATGATATACTGTTGATACATTGATGATATATAAGAAAACACTATTATGAGCTGGGCTCAGTTGGATGAGAGTGACGTGAGGACCGATATCCGATGTTTATCTCGGAATCAAGCTATGAGTGCTGTTAGCGATTGCCGATGTCTTTGTCGAAATCATGAGGGTATATGGACTTCGCGGGTCCCTCATGAGTTTTGCTGCCGAGATGTGATGTTCCATCATTGGAGTACCTGTGTACGGTGCATATGCATTGCATTCACACTTCATACATTATTGCATTGCATTGTACCTTGGCTTCTATTATGATATTCTTGTGATATATTTGTGATATACGGATTCGGATTGAATGTACTAAGACTTGGCACGGTTGGGTTTAGATGCTATAACATAGGTGATGATTTGTACTTGATTACTGGCTTGTGTTGACTTATACCTATTTGATTTACCTATTTATCTTACTTTATTGCCTTGATATATGTTAGCTAATCTTAGTCGGCCTATGATACCTACCAGTACGTGTTGTTTGTACTGACCTATACTTGTTGTATTCTTTTATGAATGCAGAGTATCAGGTGGGGTCGACGTCTACCCCTCGTGACTGAGAGTTCGAGGTTGCTGATTCGAGTCTTGTTGGGGTGAGTGCGTGGACGTTTTGCTACCTAGAGACTCTTCTTTTCTTATGTTTTACTTTGATATTTTGAGACATATTGGGACTATTGATATATTATTATTACTTCCAGGCTTATAGATTTTAGCTAGATGCTCTTGTATGACCAGACCAGATGCTAGGGTGGTTTTTGATGTACTTCCACATTATTTATATATTTCTATGTCAGACTTATATTACTTTAATATTTTCTGCTATTTATTTTGTGTTTGTGAATGTTGGGTTAACGGTTCGCCTACCGAGGTGGGATAGGTAGGTGCCGGCGCGACTTTGTGAAATTGTGTCGTGACACACAAGGTATCACTTCATCCGAGAATGGATTGCCAAGAAGGAGTAGAACTCAAGTATGTGAAATCTCACGATCAAGTCGCGAATACCTTTACAAAGTCTCTTAAGTTTATTGAGATCATGTATGAGAGTGAAGAAGAGAAATCAAAATTAAGGGGGAGATTTGTGGGGTCCCTACTAAAGAAAATAAAGGAAAAAGAAATTTAATGGCAAAACAAGTTGCATGTGATAACAAGATTTGATATCTCAACTTGTGTTGAGACATTGTAGGGGTCAGAGAAAGATAAAATAATTTGAAATTGCAAGTTGCCAAAACTTGCAATGTGATTGGCACAAGGCTATGGTAACCATTCTATAAATAGCAGCCTTCAGTTTCATTTTAACACACACCAAAACAAGGAGAGTTGTACAGAGAGAGTTTGAGAGCAGTTCACAGATAGTGATAGAAAATAGTTTTGTGAAGAAAAATAGTGTGTGACTAAGTGTAATAGTGAGGTGTCTAAAATAAAGAGTGTTATTTTCTTCAGTGTGGTATAGTTTTTTGAGACTACCAAGTTATAATATTTCTCATTATAGTGGTACTGTGTTGCTCCTCTCGTGTATTTTATTTTTATCCCGCTAAAAGATTTGGTGTCGTTGTTATTCTCTTGTTCTTGCTATTTAACATGAAAATCATTCCTGGGTGGAATTATCATTTCTTAACAGAAATAAGAACTATAGTTGAACAAAAACGCTGAAATGTTACTGCACTAGTAGTTTTGGATAAGGAACATTAATTTTTTATTGTAAATACTTTTGTTGTTAAGCCATAATACAATGCAAGAACATCTTATTTGAGCAGAGCTTATTATTGAGTCGTCACATTTTATTTTACATATGTATGTGTTGACAGGGAAAGGGTAGTGTGAAAAGCATGTGGTTTGATTTTATGTTCGGCACAATAACTCACAGAACAGAAGTGATTAAATGCTTAAATCTAACTTTCTACTTACGCGGCTCAATAGCATTTTAAGCTCTATGATAAAATTCTGGAAACACCATCCTTTTTCATTCAAATTATATTCCACGTTGTTGAAAACCTCGAAATCAGTTTGATGTTCGCTTTAAAAGCCTGTTTGGAAAGCCACCTGGTAATTGGAATTGGTGTAATTACTACCCTAGTAATTACACAGCCTAGTAATTACACAGTATTGTAATAACCAATGTAATTACGGTGTAATTACAAGCGTGCTGTTTGGTTGTACATATGTAATTACACAGTTAGTTTAATTTAAAAATAAAATTTAATTATAAAAAATTTAAAATTAATATTTAAAAAATATGTGCATATAAATGATATTAAATTATTTATTTAATAATACATTGTTTCTTGAAAATAAGTTAATTAATAATCATATATTTGTAACTAATATTGTAAAAAATAATTGATATATCATTTCAAATTAATAATATTTTAATTGATTATAAAACTTAAAAGCATACCTTTTTTGTGAGAACATCATGGGATTGGATATTTGACAAAAAAAAAAAAGAATATTTATAAATATAATGCCATAACATTATTCAAATGTTTGACAATAATTCTATCACCGTAAGTGAAAAATAAACAAAAAAGAATGTGAAATAACAAGTCAATAGTACTAAAGCAAATATTTTTAAAATCGAAAATATAACCTAAATTCAAAATCCAAAAGAAAAAAATTTAACATAATACTCTTATGTCAAATTCCAACGTTACATAAGTAAGTTTCAACGTAACATAAGTAAATACTCTTATAATTCAAAAGAAAAGGAAAATACAACTCTATAACCTCATTCACAATAAAATTCTATTTTAATAACTTCACTCATTATATGCCAAGTTTGTTAATGACTCATTCTTTCTAATATTAAGAGATGTAATTTCAAATATTAGAATATTAACACGATTATGCTAAATGAATAAAATAAAAAAGCTGAAAAAAATACGAGCAATTACATGGAACCACAAGAAGTAAAGGTTGAGAATGAGAAGAAAAGAAATGAAATATAAATACTATAAAAAGAAAAATATATTTAAAAAAAATAATTAAGAAGTAACAATAAAAAAAAAATTAAATAATAGAAATAAAAAATAAATTAGAAAAGAAAAGAAATTAAATAATCGAAATAAAAATAAATTAAAAAAGAAAAGAAATAAAAATAAAATTAAAAAGAAATAAACTAAAAAGTAACCCTGTAATTACGGGGTGTAATTACACCCCACCCCTCGCCCCCCCCCCCTCCCACCCCCTCCCTCCTTGAGAATTGGAGAGTGTAATTACACCCTCTCAATTACACCCAATTCCCACCTAACTGTGTAATTACCTGATCAAACAAATAGGCCAAACCGTATAATTACATCCAATTACACCCAATTCCAATTATCTGGGTGGCTTTCCAAACAGGCCCTAAATGTTCCAAAGCAACTAGTTGCCGGTGTAAATATCAAGATATTAATGTCAATGGGTGAGGTCCGCGCGCCGCCCCATATACATATGCTCTAGCAGTGGCTAGTATAATCGGTTTTTTTAAAATGATCATTCAGCTTAACCTAATTATGGAGTAAAGTTCCTATTTTGTCACTGTAAAATCATTCAACTTAATTCAACCCTCCAACAGTATCGTTTCAGTTGGAAAATTAATTAATTTCCTCATGACGGAAAGATAATGTAGCATGCT
>NC_081347.1:25357567-25383982 GCF_029784015.1 Lycium ferocissimum | reverse complement strand
TTAGTTTAGCATCGATCGGGAATTTTGGGAAATTAAAACGTTTAAATTTTGTTAAGGCGGGTTATTTGTATACTTCAATATACACAATGTTCACATTTCTTTTGTTTTGAGTTCATGTTCTAAATGTTTAACCCTATCTATTGATCGGATACTAATCCGTCTCTTTCGTTTCTTTGCATGACTATCGCATACGAGTCCGAGGACTCGTTTTCCCCCGCATTTGGCGTTGGGCTAAAGCCCTCTATCGATCGGCCCCATCGATGGTGTAAAAATGATTCTGGGCTGTGACCATGGCTTAACAGCCACAATGAATAAAAAATATGATTGGGCCAAAGTCACTTGATGTGGATTTACAGCGAGTTCAAAGAATGGGGTGAACCCATTCAATTTTATTATTCCTCCATTTTTATTTCTTTTATGCATTTAATTTGTATTGCATGACTAACATTTTGTTAATTTAGATAAACCTTAGTGAAATTATTAGGTTTAGTTTTAGTAGTGGGTAGTTAGTTTAAGGAAGACCAAAAATTAATTTCATAGTTTTTATTTTTTTCTTCTTTTTATGTTAAAATTATTTATAATGTTTAATATTTTTTTTTATTGGGAATAATGGATTTGCAAATGGCATGACTATATATTTCAAATAAAAGGGAATCATATTTTTATCCTAAACATTTCAAAACGTCACTAATATGCAAGTATAAACTCAAGTGTATTTTATAAGTAACTTTTCAAGTTTAAATCAATCATATATTTTTTAGCTAAGCACGATTAGTAAAAAATAATAAAAGGATAAGAATATTTTAAGTACTACTCATATGCAAACTATCTTTTGCAAGTTTTATTTTAAAATAGCATTAGTATTTAAAATTATATCAACATTTACAAGTTTTTATTTTAAATGGCATTTAAAATTCATTTTTCATGTGCAAATTATCACATTTTCTAAAATTTTCATCTAAATAGCATTTTATTTAAAGCCTTAGCAATATTTATAAATATTATTTTAAAATAGCGTTAGTATATTTTCTTTTAAAATCTTAGCGATATTTACAAATTATTTTCTTGATTTTTAAATATTATATTTGCGTCTTTAACCTTAATTAATTAACCTAAGTTTGGCCGGATAACCGTAAGTTAACGGATCCTAAATGATGCCTAACCCCTTCCCTTTAGGATAATATAGAACCCTTACCTAGAATCACACTGGTTATGCAGACTATTAACGGAGATTAGTTCTACCTTAAGTTAATAATTAGGTGCCCTAATTCACCTTAAAATCAATTAGGTGGCGACTCCTTAAAATCAATCAATAGGAATCACCAATACGTCATACTCCTAATTTTGATCCCGGTTAAAATGGGGTGTGACAAGGCATTGCCATACAATGAGGAATGATGGAAAACGGATAAAAGGAAAAGTAAAAGAAAAAGACACGGAGATAAAAATAGAAATAAAGATATTCTTCTTAGGCCTATAGCAGGGTGGTTTCTTAATAAACTTGATTTGCTTTGGGGTCTAAAAGTATTGGGTTAATAATAGCAAAGGCTTTTACACCCTGTATGTAAAGTTTTTTTTTTTTTTGTCAAATAAGGTCTCTTGATATTTCTTCAGTTCGGCGTGTCTAATACTAGTTTTGTAGCTTCTTGATGAATTGGGCTTACACTTCGTGATTTTTGAATGGGAGAATGTGTTTTATTTGCACTCTACTTCTCATCTTCTCATCAAGACTCTGCCTTTATTCCTTTGAAAGAAGAACTAGGGTGAGCGTTCGGTTTTCGGTTCGGTTTTTCAAAGTTCGGTTCCGGTTTTTCGGTTTCGGTTTTTTGAAAGTGGACACCGAACACCGCACCGAATTAGTTCGGTTCGGTTCGGTTTTTGAAGTTCGGTTCGGCTCGGTTTCGGTTTTTTAATTCGGTTTTTTTTAGAATTACACATCTCTCCATTTATTTCCATTTTCCTTCTTGATTGCTTTCGAGTTACGGAGGTTTACGTTTTAGACTAAATGTTTGAAGGTTTGATGACTTTAGAATCCAACCATAGTGATCATCCACACAAACAAGATAATATCTTCTATATACAAAATATAATGTATTATACAACGTATAATAAAATTATACGAGGTATATAAAATTTTATATAGTGTATAATCAAATTATGTGAGTTATATCTAATTTATTATAATAGGTGAAATAAATTATATGAATATTATTCTATGTATAACATTTTTATTATACTATATATAATAAAAATCAACACTCAAATTATTAGTATACTTGTATTCAATATCCCGTAGTGTTAAATGAAAAAAAATTTTTAGATTTTTTATGGAACAATGAAAAGTTGAGAATAAGGAGGAAGTAGAAAGGTAAGAAAAAAATGTCGAAAAAAATCTTTAACGAGAATAAGGATTTAAATGGGATAAACGCTATACTATGAACAACAAATAGGTATTGGAGTTATTCACGTCTGAAGGGTTTCCTTATATATAGCAATTTGATTTACTATAAAACATTTAATCTGTCATGTAATGTTTAATAACATTTAGTTATACAAGAATATATAAATATTATAATATTATTGTCTACTTATGTTTTTTTCCCAAAAAAAAAAATTGTATTCATGTAGTAAATCTTCAAAAAAAAAAAAAAAAAAAAAAAAAAATCGGTTTAACCGAAGAACCGGTGAACCGGTGAACCGAACACCGAAATTGTAATTAAAAAAAATCGAAAACCGAACCGAAATACCGAAAAACCGAATTAATTCGGTTCGGTCCGATTTTTTGATTTTCGGTGTTTATGCCCACCCCTAGAAAGAACACCACTAATGTTTTGTGTAGTTAAAGATGCTTCTTTCTGTGATGATTCTTCGCATTTTTCAGGATGAGGAAATTAATGAACTTAAAGATCTTATTGGTTCCTCTATTTTGGATTCAGAAGTTCAAGGTGGCTTGAGATGGCCCTTTGGCAAGATTTCTTCTGGTGGTCGATATGCTGTTATTGGTATTGGTCACACAACTTCAAAATCATATAGAAATTCATCAATTAGGTTTAAGCTTCGGCATGCAGATCAATTTGATTTCAGATCTACGACTGGTGAGCTTACACAGGAGATTTTCCTGAAAATGCCTAGAATTATATCCCAGTTACAAGTAGGTTCTCTTTTTCTGACAAGCAATTACGTCACTAATTTTTATTTTATGTTTTCCATTTTTTGATGTCTCTGCATGATACATAAATGTTGGTTTGGTGTTACTCGGAACCGTATCATAGTAAAATTTTACCTTATCAAAAAAAGAAAAAGAAACCATATAGTAATTTTCTTCGCATAAGCTTGGACTATTGTATCCTGCATTCACTCACTGATTAATCCACCGAATTGGGAACCATTTCATCCAAGAAAGCTAAAGCAAGGCGAACTTACCAACGATTCAAATCTGGTTTTGCTTCTACTTGGGTAGAAACCATCCAAAAGTGATTGTCTGAAAAGAATTTAGTGAATGGTTCAAACTTGCATGTGCCACGGAAATACAAACAAAAACATGCAGTGCCTTTTCATTGTTGAATTGATACGCCTTTCTGTTTTATTTTCTGAATTGCCGCTTTACTGCTGAAATAATTGATTTGATTTACATCCTTGACCAAAAATGCATATGCAAACAGTCGACGAAAGCCTTGTGTTTGAATTGCTCGAAGATAACCTGAAGTTAATCTGGGATCACTGTTTGTTGGATGGTTCTTCAAGCTGACCGTGTTTTGTTGAATGGTCTGCAGAATCTTCTAGATACTTAACTTCACAAGTTGTGTACAGTTGGTTTAGGCAGGCTTAATCTTTTTTTGCAGTTGTGGGATGTAGATTGTTGAGATAAGAACTAGAGTTCGAACGATAACACTGAAATGTTATTACACTATGTAGTTTTGGAATGGAATGAACTGAGCAGGGCCTTGGATGTTAGTAAGGAGCATCGGTTTTTTATTGTAAATGGAGTCGTTTTGTTGTTAAGTCGTAATGCATAGAACTTCTTATTTGAGCTTATTATTGAGTTGTCACATTTTATTTTACATGTGTATCTGCATTGACAGGGAAAGGGACGTGTCAAAAGCATGTGGGTCGATGTTCAGCACACTAATAACTCATAGAACAATAGCGATGACTATATGCTTCTAGCTTACGCGGCTCCATCGCATTCTAAGCTCTTTGCAAAAAATCTGGTAGTGCGAATGGATCCATCAATACAAGGTAGTGTGAATAGATCCATCAATGCAAGGTAGATATGGAGAGACGCTCAGAAGTCCTATACGAAGGGTATCATGTTGGATTTGCATTACTAAATTTTGCTTCGGATACGGAAATTAAAACACAAACGTTAGCCTGAAAGCCTCTTTGTAGCAAAGAACTTGTAAAACAAACATATACTTCCCTCATCCCATTTTACTTTAGCTTTTTTTAAGCTCATTAGAAAATAATAAATACAGTACAAGATATAATTAACTAAGTTAACTCTATTTATTAAAGGTAGCTTGATTTTCCTCTTAATCATTGTGCATATTTTTTTCATGTTAAGTGTACAATTTGAAACAATTATCGACTTCGGTTTTGAATTTTTAAAGGGACATTTATTTTGGTACAAACATTGAGCTAACAATAGCCAAAATGGGCGGAGGGAGTACTTCCTCCGTCCATTTTTACTTATCCAAATTGGAAAAACAACAGACAATTTACCATTCCATACCTGTTTTACCTTTACTATTAATTTTGAGTTGGAAACCTCAATAAATTTTTAGTGGTTGCATAACATTTAAAGTATGTTTGGTTGATTAAACATTAGATGACTTAATAATAATTATGAGTGATGTAGTAAAATAGTCATTTTATTATAACTCCTTGGGTGTGTGCCAAGTTAATATAGGACAAGTAAAAATGAACGGAGAGAGTATATTATTAGGCATATATTCCATGTTGCTAAAGGTGGAGTTGCCAATGTTTTTCAATGAGATAATTACCCATAACTTCAGGTCGAGCTTCTTTATTATTCCCTCCACCCATTTTAACTTGTCCATGTTTAATTTGACACACCGCTTAAGAAGCAATAAATATCCGTATATTTCATTCTACTTCCCACTTCTTCTTTTTTCCCCTCTCCCGCGTGAACTTTTCCGATTCCCATTCTATTATTTCCTCTCTCATTTCTTTTTTTTCCCCACCCATATTTCCTCTCTCATTTCATGCTATCAATTTACACAATTTTTCTCTCTCCAAAATTCATTTCTCTTTAGTTCATAGGTTCTTCTTCTCAATAATTTTTTTCTTCCCGATGTTTTTTTCTCTTAGTCTCTCCAACCCCGCTCATGCCTTTCACAATCCAAAATCCCCTAAACTGTCACGACCCAAACCGATGAGTCGTGACGAGTGTCTGACCTCTAGCGACCAAACACCTCTATACTCATATCTGAATCTTACTGGACATCTAGGGCCCATACATGACTTAAACTGATCTCATAAATAGGCGACATCATGAACTCTGAACAATCTGTATATACATAAACATGCTGAAAGAACAGTGCAAGCCAGCTAGGCTGCTACATATACTGTACACAAAAGAATAGAAGCCGACAAGGCTATATCATCTGACTAATACATACAACTGTCTACAGACCTCTACTGGAATAAAAGCTGTAGAAGGACGGGACAGGGCCCCGCCATACCCATCTATATACATCTCAAAAGGCTAACATACCAAAAATAGACTGCAATTCCGAATCAATGGAGCGCACTGACCACCTTGGATGGAAGTCCTACTAAGCTGGACCACCTGTCGATCTACCTGAACCTGCGGGCATGAACACAGCCACCCGAGCAACGGGGAGTCAGTACGAATAATGTACTGAGTATGTAAGGCATAAGAACAACATATATGTATATGAATCATGAATAAGATCTGAACCTCATAAGCTGAAATTACTAACTGCATGTACTTGTATGAACTAGTATCTGTATGTATCTGTATAAATCTGTGTAACTGACAATGCCACTATGGGCGCATAATATGCATGCTCATGCCTATCAATGAAGGTCATACATACATATATATATATATATGTGTGTGTGTGTGTGTGTGTGTGTGTGTGTGTGTGTGTGTGTGTGTGTATAACGCCTGATATATGTGCGTGTATAACGCCTGTTTCTCTTCTCATATCATATCGGCCTCTCTGTGGCCATCATCATATACATTGCTGCGGTATGTGCAGCCTAATTCTCATATCATCATCATGGTGGTAATGCGTGTATAACGCCTATCTCTCTTCTCATACTCCACATATATCTGATATTCGCATATATAACGTCTTCTGATCACAGGTCAATGTACATAAATATATAATGAATGTAATGCATGAGTAAATTGTGTACATAGAACTGGCTACATAAGACTGGACCCATAAACAGAAGGAACACTCACAAACGAGGTACATGAACATCAAAGACTGAAGTACTTCTAATGCTTCTAAGAGTAGAGTAATATGGAAACTTGCTTACTCGCTTGTTGGCTCATATCATAGGACCATGCCAAAGGAAAGAAAGGATAGCCTTAACATACTTGAAGTATATCCAATCGTCCAACTTCTACCTCTTGAATTTACAAGTTTACAATTAAGATAACATAGGCCTTAATTAGACTATTTGCCTCGCTTACTAACCATCTTTAAGTACATATAGAGCTTAACGAATTATGGACAACATTTCCCTTGTAAGTTCACCAACCCTTCGACTTCCCATTCAATCTAACATCAACCACAATACCCACAACACAATAACAACACATATACATATCAAAATATACTTAAATCCATGTCCAATCATCTCTTAAAATAACCCCAAATCACTATATTACCCTCCATCAACTTACCACTTCCATAAATATCCTCTCTCTATTTAAAATCACTAAAACTCTCGGTAATCAACTTAAATATAAGGGTGGAAATCATTTACATACCTTGAGGGGTCTAAGATTCCAAAGATCAACTTCAACTCCAACTCCATAAGCTTCACAACTTGAAGAAACCCTAGAAACTACCTTCGTCTTGACAAACACGGGTCCATGGGGCTCGGACCTTACCAAATCTCCACTAATAATGATGGAAAATATTGAGAGAGAAAAATATTAAGGTTTTTCTGATTGGGATTGGAGGAAAATGAGAAATAAGGTCCTAAACCACATATTTATACTTGGAAGCCAAAAAGCTACAGCGGTGCGGTTCGACGGAGCAAGTCAACTGACCGTCGATGGGAATGGAGGAAAATGAGAAATAAGGTCCTAAACCACATATTTATACTTGGAATCCAAAAAGCTACATCGGTGCTATTCGACGAGTGGGTCGACGACCCATCGACGTGTCGACGGTCTGTCGACTTGCTCCCCCGACCTGCGCCTGCAGATGCTAGGCTACGGAACCCTGTAGACGCCGCACAACGACGGTCCGTCAACCATGTCGACGACTCGTCGATGATGACTGGTGTCTGCAGATTTTCTCAGATTCAGCTCCGATCACGTCGATTCGATTCGTTCAACTTCTAACTCTGTGAATTGCCAGGAATACCTGCTGGTACCTTTGTACACGGGGTAAGACACTTTCTATCTCCAAAACTCGAACACGAGTCTCAATTACAAAGGCATACCTAACTAGGAAACAATAGGGTCTACTACGACGAGAACGAGAGGCGTAACATAAACTCACCACAAAAGCAGAACTCTCTTGCTCCAGCCTCAACTT
Organism: Lycium ferocissimum; assembly: GCF_029784015.1. Lineage (NCBI taxonomy): Eukaryota > Viridiplantae > Streptophyta > Magnoliopsida > Solanales > Solanaceae > Lycium > Lycium ferocissimum. Next base: position 25,376,213 of record NC_081347.1, on the reverse strand, counting down.
AAATGTTGCCACTACAAATGCTAGCAAGGCTCACAAATGCGGTTGCACCAAAATAAAATAAAATCTGCAATTTTAAGATTGAAACTCAATTGAACTTCTTGAGTCCCAACCCCAACCCTTCAAACAAGTTTCAAATGACAAATATGACTTGTACCAAACTTTCTAACTTAAAAATAAGCGTTATCTCTCAAAATCAAGAGTTAGGTTGTTATAATTTATAAGTCTTTTCTTTATCATCCAAAATAGGATGATTTCTCAATCCATTAGATTTAACAGACTGATCTTTTGCTAAATATAATAGCCTCGGGATGCACAAGCAAATTTACTAGTTCACACATATTTGTCACATATTAAATTTCATATATGTTCATTTGACAAAAAAGTAAATTTTTGTAATTAAATGGTATTTAAAATAAAAAATTATCAAACAATTTACACTAAAAAGTACACTATGGTAAATAAATAGATTTTGTAATTATTATACTGTTTAAATACTTAACTGTGTATCGGTTTCAATTTGTTTGCTTGTGTTAGCGCGGAAATGATAAAAACACAGTAATTAACATGGTTCAGATCGATGTGATCCTAGTCCACGGAGAACGGCACTTTTATCAATATCAAGGTAAAAAGTAAGTTACAAGATTGAATACTCTTAGGTTCTATGTTCTGTCCTACTTAATAAATCTTAGCTAACATGTATTTATCCTACTAGGTCTAATCCTTTCCTAGAAATGATCTAAATCCCAATAACACTTGAAAACCAACAAAGAAAAAAGTTTCCTTTTATTTCTTTCCGCTTTTGAGTAGGAATTGGCTTGAATATCTTCTCAACTTCACAATCTCCACCTTGAGATGAATTTCGAGCTTCCATATGAACGTCTTTCAGTCCAATGTCTCTAAGCCTACGTGAGCTAACTCCGTGTAGGAAACAAGAGACACGAACCAAAACCATGTACATACTAGTAGTTCTACCTTGCCATGCCGTTCTCCATCGTGACGCATCGAACTCCTGCTAAATTCGTACAATGACTGAACTTGACAAGAGGAACCACCTTGGTCAACATATCCGCTGCGTTGTCCTTTGTGTCAACCTTCAAGACCTTAATTGTGCCTTGTTCAACAACATCACGAATAAAATGGAATCTGATATCAATGTGTTTGGTGCGATCACGAAATCTCTGATTTTTTTTATCAAGTGAATAGCACTCTGGCTATCACATTTTAGAGTTGGTTCATGTTGAACCCTACTCAATTCTAGCACCAAACCTTTCAAACATATAGCCTTCTTTACTACTTCTGCTGCTTCCATATATTCAGCTTTTGTCGTGGACAAAGCAACTATAGACTAGAGAGTTGCCTTCCAACTTATAGCACTACCTGCAAGAGTGAAGATATAGCCCGTTGTTGATCTCCTTCTATCAAGATCACCTGTAAAATTAGAATCCACATAACCAAGGATCGAAAAGACATCATTTCTCATCCTACAAAAAGTTAGACCAACATTCGAAGAACATTTAAGATATCTCAGTATCCACTTAATTTCTTCCCAATGTGTCTTACCCGGATTAGACATGAATCGACTTACCACGCTCACTGCTTGAGCAATATCAGGTCGAGTGCAAACCATAGCATACATAATGCTACCAACTGCACAAGAATAAGGAACTTTTGACATGTACTACACCTCTACCTTTGATTGTGGTGCCATCAAAGAAGAAAGTCTGAAATGTTGTGCTAACGGTAAAGTAACGGGTTTATATTTATTCATGCCAAACCTCTGAACTACCTTCTCAATATACTTTTTTTGTGAGAGATGTACCTCACAGTTCTTCCTGTGAATCTCCATTCCAAGGATTTTCTTAGCTTCACCTAAATTTTTCATGTCAAGCTCCTTACTTAGCAGTTTCTTCAAATCATTTATCTCTGTCATACTATTACCAACAATAAGCATAACATCAACATATAACAGTAAATAAATATTTGAATTACCAGATACCTTCATGTGATACACGCAGCTATCAAATGCACTTCTCGAGAAATCTTTAGTAATCATGAACGCATCAAATCTTCTTGTACACTCGTCGTGGTGATCAAGTTTCAAACCATACAAAGATTTCTTCAATTGACAAACCTGGTCTTCTTTTCCTTCAATAAGGAAACCCTCGAGCTGATTCATGAAGATCACCTCTTCAAGTTCACCATGTAAGAATGCAGTCTTGACATCAAGCTGATGAAGCTTCAAGTCATAATGGGCAACCAAAGCTAGTAACAAATGAATTGAACTGTGCTTTATGACTAGTAAGAAAATCTCATTGTAATCGATTCCCTCCTTCTGACAAAAGCCCTTAGTAACCAATCTCGCCTTATATCTAGCATCTTCTACACCCGGAATGTCATCCTTTTTTCTAAAGACCCATTTGCAACCAACAGTTCTCTTCCCCTTTGGTAGACTCACCAAATCCCATGTTTGGTTCTTGTGCAGAGACCCCATCTCTTCGGTCATGGCTAAATGCCATTGATCAGCTTCAGCACACATAGTAGCTTCTGTATAGCTTGAGGGTTCTAGATCTTTTATTTCCTCCTAGGCAGTAGCTAATGCATAGGCCACAAGATTAGCTAGCGAAGGCTGAGGATAATATTTTGGATTAGGCTTCGGAGTTCATTTGTCCCTTCCAAAGAGCTATACTGTATGGTTCACCATCAGGTACTACTGTGTGAGCTTTTTCATTATCTGACTCCACCTGAGTCACTTGATCCTCCTACTCGGTGATTTTCATATTTTCCTCCACTGTTTCTATTATAAGAACTTTCTGTCCTGCAAACTCAATAGAAGTCTTTCCAGGATCAAGCATAGGGGCCTCACCAAAAGTAACATCTCTACTGAATATAAACTTAAGAGGATCAAAACTCCATATTCTATATCCTTTTACCCTTTCAACATATCCCATAAATAAACCTTTTCGAGCTCTAGGTTCTAGTTTTTCATCACTTACATGATAATATGCGGGACATCCAAAGATTCTTAAGTACGAGTAATCAGGCGGTTTTGTTACACCTCGAAAATTTTTTCGTTAATGCACAGTGAATAGGCTAATGAAGAGTACGAAGTATACGATATTTCAATAAGTAAGAAATAACATTTGATGATTGTAAATAAGATTTTAAAGACATTCGATGTTAGACGAGAAAGTGCCAAGAGAAGGCAATGTATACGATAAGTATCGGACAGGATTTATGAGTAGCAAGTTGATGACAACTTAATGACGTGTTGGGGAAGAGTTATAACGCCCCTTAGATTGTTAATGAAGTGATAAACAAGTGCTAAGAAGGTTCCATAAGGATTGGAGATCAAACGAGGCGACGGGAACAACTTCGGTGGAACTGTGAGTTCCACGACCATGGTCCACGGACAGCACCTTGATCCACGGACCGTGGATGGGTCCGTGGAACTACCAGCAGAAGTGGTGGCTGGCTGGTCGTGAACCACGACCAGTTTCACGGGCAGCACTAGGTTCCACGGACCGTGGAACAGTCCGTGGAACTCTCGACGGGCTGAAATATTCTAAGTCTTTAAATGTGATTCCAACTTCATTATTTCATTTCCAACACTTCTTCACTTCTCTCTAAAGTCTCTAGAGCATTACATACATTTCATGAACAAGGATTTAAGGGAAATCAAAGGTTCTTATCATCAAACCAAGTGAATCAAAGTAAGAAAACCCATTAAAGTTCATCAAAAACAAGGAATTCAAGTGAAGGAAAAACTAGGGTTTTGCTCAAGTGAGGTATATGCAACCAAGATTCAATCCTACACCATCTAAGGTAAGTTTTATGATGTTTCCATGTTGTTTAAAGTATTTGGAAGTTGAAACACTTGGATTGCAAAAGAATATAAGAAATGGGTCATGAATGTGCAATAGTGCCACTTTTGAGTAAATGTTTGGAATGAGTTATGATTCTTGATACATTATGAATATAATCATGTTATAAATGATGTTGAGAACATGGAATAGACCTTGAATATGAATGAACGGAATTATGTGATATGACCATGAATATGGATGAATTGAAGTGAATTGTGAAGTAAGGATAATGTAGTTGAATAAAGGCTATTGTGATGACATTGTGAATGTTGTGATTGATGTTTGGGAGTTGATATACGATATGGAGGGAGTCGTATAAATAAAGGAGATGCTGTCCGATTTTCTCTAGAATTAGTCATGAATGCTAAGCTATCCATTATCTAATATGAGTATGCGCTTCAATGAAGGTAGAACGTGAGCCTTGAAGAAGAACGTACAAGTGATAGAATAGTTGCACGGAAAGGTATGTAAGGCTAACCCTTCTTTCATAAGGCATGGTTCTTTGGCCAAATATTATCCTTCTACGAGTCTATGATATTCTCCAATGATCCCATCTCTAGAAGCTACTAAGCTTATGATGCTCAAGATGATACGATTGTACTAAGTCTCTCATATGACGAGTAATCCTCTAAAGATAGAATGTAATGAATGACGATAGTAAAAAGGCTAAAGATAAATATGAGCTTATATGTATGTGTGCCCATGAGAGGTTATTGTGAACCCCGAGCTTATATGGCCGGCTAGAATATAGTGAAAATATATATACATATATATATATATATATATATATATATGACGATGCGCGCGCACCACTGCAGTTGGGTACAAACAACCCCGAGCCTTGGTAGGGCCAGGTATGACACTGAGCCTTAGTAGGGCCAGCTATGTGAAACATCGAACCTTCGTGATCGGGTATGCTATATAAAAGCTATGTATATGGCATCAATATGAGTACGAATATGCTATGTATATGACATCAATATGAGTACGAATATGTTAAGAATATGTAAATGCCATGTAAAGGCTATGTATATGCATTGAATATGATATGAACATGAGTATGAAAGGAAACATGAATACGAAGATGAAAAGGGATACAAAAGGTAAATGAGTACGGATATGGATGTATGTACACTAATACGCAATAGAAATGGAATGTCCCTATGGAAAGCAAGTAAGTGCTATGACAATGATGCTATTATCTCCCATTTTATGCTTTTTCATATGTTATCTATTATGCTTTCATATTGATATTGATCATGCTTTACATACTCAGTACATTCTTTGTACTGACGTCCTTTTGTTTGTGGACGCTGCGTCATGCCCACAGGCTGTGGAGACAGTACTTGATCCATAGCTGTATTTTCTCAGGGACTACATAGCGGAGCTTCATTTCATTCGGAGCTATAGCTTTTGGTACAGATTCTTTTGTGTACATATTCATGGGCACGGCGGGGTCCTATCCCGCCCATATGTTATGACATGACTTACCCTTTTTAGAGGCTCGTAGACATGTGCATATGGTTAGATTTGTTCGGCCTTGTCGGCCTATATTTTGGGATATTATTTTGATAGCCTTGTCGGCTTATGTACATTTATATGGGCATAGTTGTTAATGATGATATAGATGTCTTGTTGCCCAATGAGACTAGAATGATGATGAATGAAAAGCATGATTTAACTATGTGGCTCACCTAGATGTGATGTATAAGTATGTCAAGGGGTGCCCGGGTGGGCTAGCAACCGGGTGCTCGCGCCCTCCGGTCGGGTCGTGACAAAAGTGGTATCGCAGTAGTTCAAATTCCCTAGCGTGTGTCTACGAGCCTTGTCTAGTAGAGTCTTGTTATGGGTGTGTTGCGCGCTCACACTTATAAACAAGAAGTCGCGGACATTTTAGGAATGAATGACCTTCTTTCTTCATAAGAGATCGTGTGATAGAGTTATGATGTAAGAACTTCTTGTTTTTTAACCATGTGTTGTGTATTTCGTAAATGCTCCGTAAAGAGAAAGGGGCATACAAAGAGCCCAAAAGGGCAAAGACGGTGCAGAAAAGTGGACCGAAAGAGCACCGCCACCGTAGTAGAGGAAAGTGAGTCCCGAGTGTGGCTCAATCTCAATCCTCCCGTCGTCTGCCTATATTGAGGAGCGTGAGGGAGACTCGCCCCAGCCCAAAGACCTCCGGCTCCTCCACCGGTGCTTCGTGCCAAGATGTGAAAGAGGCCATTAATCCGCCGACTCAATCGGTTGCCGCCCGTACTCGCAGGCAAAGCACGTGGCAAGGTGATAGGGCCGGTAGTGCAAGAGCCCGTGATTTCATTAGTTTGAACCCTCCGGAATTCTTTGGATCAAAGCCGAATGAGGACCCTTAGAATTTTATTGATGGTATGTTGAGGACGCTTCTGTTGATACATGCTTCGGACACCGAATCGGTGGAACTAGCGTCCTATAGATTGAGGGATGTCGCGGTATGTTGGTACACGGTTTGGATGGCTTCATGGGGAGCCAATGCACCTCTCCCGGCATGACAAGAATTTGTAGATGCATTTCTTCGACATTATTTGCCTCCAGAAGTTCGGCGAGCTAGAGCTGATAAGTTTCTAAATTTGAGACAAGGGAGCATGAGTGCTCTAGAGTATAGCCTCCGCTTCAATTCCTTGGCTAGGTATGCTTCAGCCATAGTAGCGGATATGGGTGACCGAGTGCACTGGTTTGTGAAAGGCCTAGGGCCACATTTGATGGATAGATGCTTGACCGCGTCCTTCAGGACAATATGGATATTGCACGTATCCAAGCCCATGCCTAGAACTTGGAGGAAAGTCTACAACAACAAAGAAGTAAGCATGAGCATGATAGAGGGCATAGTAAGAGGGCTAGATCGTCGGGTCCGATGAGTGAGTATAGAGGCGGGCACAGATAGCAGTCTTCTAGACATTCGGGCTATTCTATGACTAGTGCGCCTCCGGGGTATTCAGGCCAGAGATTTGATAGATCTACTCATCCCGGGACGAGTCAGAGCTTTTCGGGATCTCAGTTTAGAGGTGATTAGGGTCAGGCGAGGCCACCCGTACCATGATGCTCTCAGTATGGGAAGTTACATTGGGGTCAGTGCAGATTGGGCTCCGAGGTTTGCTATTCATGTGGTCGACCAGGCCATATTATGCGAGATTGCCCCTCAGTTAGTGGCAGAGGTAATACCTGTTGACACCCAATTTTGTCCCTCCTTTATTTCAATTTATTTCCGGGAGCTGTTTAAATTTATTAACAATCTAAATATTTTATTTTCACCACTATTTTTATTTTTACTATTATTAATATCATTACTTTTATTTTCGCTATTTTCACTATCAACATTACGAGCATTACTTTATCATAACTTTAATAGCTCATCATTGTTTCATTTTCGGATTTTGTACTCGTTAAATTAATTATACTTTATTAAATCTTTACTTTCTACATACTAATTATTAATTGTCTTCATATAGTATATATATTATACTAGTTACTAAATTAGAAGCCCAAAAAATAATTAAAATAGAGGAGGAAGGACCAATATTTTTCGGCCCAACAAAGCCAAACGGACCAGCCCATATGTTCCTCTACCCGACCCGATCCGGCCCAACCTCTCCTCTTCACCTCTAAAACCTAATGAACCAAAAGAAAAAAAAAAGCAGTCGCACTCTTCTCTCTCGTCTCTCTCTACTCTCTCTCCTCACATCATCTTCTTCATTTTCCATTTCCATGAAAATCCTCACTCTCCTCATCCAACATCCGCAGGTTTGCCTTGCCATTTCGGGCAAACCTTGTACTCTCTTTCGTATCCCCCATCTCGTGACTATAACGTCCCTTTCTCTCCTATCTTCAACAGCTCAAGTCAACACAAAGGGCCAAAAAACAAACTCTGAATTCTCTGAGAAGAGTCGGCTTTTCAGAGCTCAGATTTGATTTCAAACGGACCCTTTAATTTTCGTTTGGAGCCAAAAGGGTTTGAAATTCGAAACCCTAATCTTAGGCTATAAATACCCGAGTTTGAAGACCATTTGAAAAAAAAAACGGCGAGGAAATCGATATAGCTAAAAACATAGTTGTAGCCTTACAAAAAAAAAATAGAAAATAATCAAGACATCACTCTATTTTCATTTTTTGGGTTTGAGACTTAGTTGATTGTCACGACCCAGCCCCGTAGGCCGTGACTAGTGCCCGAGCTGGGCACTCGTACCCACCTATCGATTATAATCAGGTCACAGCAAATATGATAAGAACTTGTACGTACAGAAGGGCACGACATCGCGCACACATATATACACATATGTCATATATATACAGAACACATACACAACCGTACAATACTACCCATAACCCACACTTATGTCTACAGGCCTCTAACAGAATCACAGAACCATATGACGGGACAGGGCCCCGCCGTACCCTGAATGAATATATACATATATAACAAAAAAGTCTGTACCAAAATACGGGCTCCGACAAGGAGCTCCAAAATAGCCGAGTAGTGATCCTAAGCCGGCGGCTCACCCAAACGAGTATCCGTACCGCGCGGCACGAAACGCAACTTCCGAAGAGAAGTCGAGTCACGGAGTATGTACCGAGTATGTAAAGCATCGAGCACAAGAACCGAATCATACGGAAATAAAGAGGCGTAAAAGTAGTACAAGAACCGGAACTCATAAAGCTTACCTCGAACGTCAATCATGCATTTTCAAATCATTAATGGACCGAGTAACATAAATAAAGAAATCATCATGAACATATGCGTACATAACATGCCCCGGCCCTCTAATGAGGGACGCGGTAAGTAAAATCATCATATATATATATACATGTAACGTGCCCCGGCCCTCTAGTGAGGGACGCGGTGAATGCAATCATCAAATGCCGTCCTGGCCACCTCCCCGTCATCACATCATCATCATATGTATATATATATATATATATAACGTGCCCCGGCCCTCTAGTGAGGGACGCGGTGAACAATGCAAAGGGAATTGCACGAATACATGCCCTGGCCCGGGACTCAGTGAAAGAAATAGCAACAGCTCGCACGAGCAGAGTAGTGAGAAACCATATGCACATAAATCATTTCAACGACTCGATGAAATAAGTTAGGCGAACCATCATTTGAAAATCGGAACAATAGTTATCTTAAGTACCTTTCGGACATCTCTCGGAACTTATCAAACTGACTTAGAAATCATAATTACATATCGGAGTCATATGCGGAGCAATCCTCATTTAAAATGCATAAAAATCACAATCCTAAGCTTATTAAGTAAGTAAGAAATCCGTACTCGGGAGTTAAGGTGGAAGTAATACTAAGTTTTTCTTAAAGGTCATTAAGATAATCATAGAAAAGTCAAGGCGGCCCCACGGACGGGTGTCAACCCCATCCGAGCCCGCCTACGAAAGTTGGGGGAATATTATGTCTCATGAAGTTACCTATTAGGTTTCGGGGCGATCCGAGCTCATCTGCAAAAGTTACGAGCGTTTGAAGTTCGGGACCTTTTAGTAGTAAAATTCTTTATAAGACTTATGAAATTCAATCATTTGAAAACATAAGAACCTTAGTTTTGGTACATTAAGGGGTAAGTCTTTAAGAATGAATAAGGTACACATCTAAGCTCGGATCCTAAGAGTGGAATTACCCCGAGGCTCGGGTCATAGCCTAGTTAGCACTAAGACATGCCAAAGAAGAGAAAGTTACGCCTTACATACCTCGTCCGCTCTCAAGCCAAGTCAAGCCTCAAGTCTCGGGCGCTCCAAGATCTACATAACACCAACATACCAAACATTAACCATACGTATTTAGGCATTCCCTTCCAAATGAACATTAAATTCTACAAAAATTTCGGCAGCATTTCCCCTATAAATACAACACCCCGAGAATTCAACTCGGCCAAATTCAACAACAACCAAAACCAACAACCAAGCTACAACATCAATAATCAATTCAAAATACATTCTAACATTAATAGCTCTTTCTACATAATCCAACAACATTCATTAGATTCCACTATACTTACCTCAACCGCTTACATTCAAACCAATATCAACGTTTATATATTCGATTACTAATCCAAAACCATTCAAACAATATTCAAGAATACTTTAAACAATTTACACAATATTTCCAACAATCCAACCATCACTCTAATCCACCCGAAATCCTCCCCAAACCCGAGAACAACACCAACATACTTCCTTTCTCTCAAAACTCATAAACTACATCAACAATCTATATGTTAACAATGTCATTACCATAAATACAAAAATTACATAGGGGTTACATTGCCTTCCAAATCAGCCCACAACCATCACAACTTCAAGTTGATTCATTAAACTTTCATTATCAACATAGAATCCACATAACAACAACAACCAAAACACTTAATAACACCAATTCATTCCTTGCCATATACAACCCTATACATACGGCCAACACCCTCCATGCCAATTTCATGATTTTCATTCATTTTCCACACGTTACAACAACACACAAACATGCTAAATACACTTAATTCATTACCCCTACACAACACCACACCCACACGGCCAAAATCACATATGCACGGTTTCACTCCAACATGTAATATTTCCATAATTTCATTCATTTTAGCATACTACCACACATATAAACCATTCATAACACATAAAACACAAGATTAGACTTACCTTCCTTCACAAACCTTCTCCACTTGCCTAAAGTTGGCCAAGGATGAAAACGAGTAATCTATCGCTTGAAAACAACCACTCCACGTTAATAAGCACCCTTCAATTGGTAGGAAAACTAGGAGAAATTATTTTTGGGATGAAGATTTTGCACTTCAAATTCTCATGGTCTTGGCCGAATAGGCCCTTTTAGTTTCTCCTCTCCAATTTTTCTTGAAATTTCTAGAGTTGAAGTGAAGAAATGAGATGACTTAGTCATCTTTTATTAACACTTATTTGCCAACCATGTGGCCATGGCCCACACTCCATGTGGCCGGCCACATGGCCCTTTATTATTATTTTTTTTTTGAATTTTCCACTTTCCAAAAATAGAATACTCACTAAAAATGGAATTTGACCCCAAATATTTCCTTAACATTTCCATGCCAATAAAATCATACACAACTTAAGCCTTTAAAACATACAAAAGTCTCTACTTCGTATCCCGGAATGGTCTTGTCTCCAACTTATCGTAATTCACCCATATTGTCCCGTTGTTCAAAAAACGGGATATAACAAAGCGGATCTGTATTCGTCGGCTTCGAGCGTGGGGTCATGATCTAAGCCTCAGTTCACTGCACCAGAAAAAGGTCAGTACAATTCCCTCCTCCATTTCTTTTAAATTCGCTTCAATTTTTAGGCATGTTGGCGTTCTTTGCTTGTATACTTACCGTCTTTTCAGTTTCGAATTGGGTACTGTGTCATGATTCGTTGTCTGGTAGTATAAAATAGGCAGTTAGGTTCGACGTCGCAAAGAATAAGAAATCATATGTGTCTTTTGGTAATGGTCAATGCTCATACGTATGCTCGGTGTCTCTGTCACGACCCAACCCCGTAGGTCGTGACTAGTGCCCGAAAAAAACTCGTGGACCTGCAGAAAATCACGGGCCCTTCCGACTATCGCGCCCGTCTACGCGATCATCCCCTACTCCTCGTCCGTGGACCCCCCGCTACCAATCGAGTCAATAACTGGACTGCCTCTCGCAGGGTCCCATCATCCGCCCCTGGCTGGGTAGCTGGAGGCGCGGGCACTCGAACCTCGGGAGCTGGCGGTGGAGCCGCCCCCAAACCCGCAGCTGTCGCTGCTCCAAGCCCCTCTCGATATCGATGGTGCAGCCGAACCGGTCGTCGGGGGCACAATATCCAGACAGCTCGCACGGGCCCTAGTAGCTATCCGGCCCGCCGGTCTCAATTGCGCGCCGTAGACTGCCCTTCGGGCGTCTTGTGGCCTTCCTCGGAGGCATCGCTGAAATCATAACATTTCGTCAGAGAAAGGTCATCCTGATAACACAGCTCTATCGCACGATCTAAGATCAGAAGAAAAGATAACATCCTAAATGTCCTGTAGCTTCCTGTTTATAGATGTGGTGCATAACACACCGATAAACAAGACTCTACGAGACACGGTCTGTAGATATTTCCGAGGACGAACTGCTCTGATACCACTTCTGTCACGACCCAACCCCGTAAGTCGTGATTAGTGCCCGAGCTGGGCACCCAAACACACTTATCAAACAGAATCACATACGGATGGCTTATATATCTATAAATATCAAACGTAGCTCCAAATGGACGCATACAAACACATAAAAAGCGTACAGAAGCCGGTAAGGCTGTCATAGCATACATAACATGTCAAAGAATACACACACGCAGCCGACAAGGCTGCCACGGCGGATGGGCCGCCCAAATACAACTCGCACGTCGCATCCGAACAAACTGTACATAACCCACATCTATGTCTACAGACCTCTAATACAGAACAACAGAATCAGATGACGGGACAGGGCCCCGCCGTACCCCTGAACAAACATAAGCATGTACAACGGAGGAGTATATACCCAAAATATTGGCTCCAGAATAAAGGGAGCACTCCGAACAGCAGAATGTGTGTCCCTAGGCGCGGATCGCCGGCGCACGTCCGTACCGCGGGCATGAAACGCGGACCCCCGAAGAAAGGGGTCGATGCGAATATATACTGAGTATGCAAAGCAGAAGATATAGTAACAAACCCGAGTCACAATCGAAACAGAAGTACAGCAAGTGAACATAATAACCAGAATACCAAAATGCTGTCATCTGATACGCTGGTCAAGCAACAGAAGTACAGAAGACAAATATAATAATCAGAATGCCAACACGCTTACCCCTGAAATACAGTTCATGTGTATACATACCGAAGAACATCATAACATCATATCTTATCATATGAGCTGTCATTAATCGACTGATCATAATCCAGGCTCTCAAAATCACATATACACATACCGCGGTCAAGTACCCAGCGGTCGATATCACACATACACACATACCGCGGCCGAGACTCCAGCGGCAATATCACATATACATATACCGCGGCCAAGAATCCAGCGGTCAATATCACATACCGGCATACCGCGGCCAAGAATCCAGCGGCAATATCACAGCCCGCGGTCAAGTATCCAGCGGACAATATCACACATACCGGCATACCGCGGCCAAGAATCCAGCGGCAATATCACAGCCCGCGGTCAAGTATCCAGCGGACAATATCACACATACTGGGCACTGACTCGGCAAAGAATGTAACAACAGAATGCACGAGTAGAATCACAAGTAACCAAATACAGTGTAAAACATTTACAAAGACTAAGTAGTTTAATCGAAACGAACCATAGTTTATAGGCCAAAGCAGTAGTCAAATCAGATTTTCGCCCGAACATCACTCGGGAACATATCAAAATCACATACGTAAAATCCTTATTTCAGATTCAACAGACAAATAAGTAATCATACTCGGGGGTCGGAAAAATGGTCATATCGAATTCTTTCAAAAGCCGTCAGAATTTTACAGAAGGAGATCGCGGGACCCACGGACGGGCGTCCACTCAATCCGGACCCGCCTACGAAAGTCATAGTCATCATGTATTATCGAATCATTATTGCAAACTCGAAAGATCAGTAACTTGATCATATTTGAAATCGGAATAATAGTCATATCATATTTTGCCAAAAGTCTTCAGAATTACCAAAAAGAAGAGTCGCGGGGCCCACGGACGGGTGTCGACCCGAGTCGGGCCCGCCTATGAAAAATATACTTATCGTACATCATACAACCACCTACGAGCATATCGAGGCAATCCGAGCCTTTCTGTGAAAGATACGAGCGTTCGTAGTTACGGAACTTTTAAAAGCCAAACTTTTGTACAAAAGTTGAAAATCAAATACTTCAAAGGCATAAAGGCCAATATTTCATCATACCAACATACGAATTTCCAAGAAACGAATAGGAGTCATAAACATGCTCGGATTGCGGGAATAGAATTTCCTCGAGGCTCGTGTCATAGCCTATTTGTAACTAAGGCATGTCAAAGAAGAAAGAATGGAGCTTTACATACCTCGTCTGCTTTCCAAGCTAATCCAAACTCCAACCTATGTCTCGGGCTCCCCAAGGTCTACAAATGCGTCAACGGATATCAAATATTAGCTATAGCCATTTAGGCATTTAATTCCAAACCAACATTAAATTCTACAGAAATTTGGGCAGCATTTCCCCTGTAAATAGGCCACCCCGAGAATTTAACTCGGCCAAAATCAACAACAACAACAACAACAACAACCAACCTAGCAACATCCATAATAAATCCGAAAGGTAATATAACATTAATAAGCCCATTTTTCATCATTCAACAACTTTCAATATAAATATTCAACGGCTTACGTTCAAGCCAACATTAACGCTTATACATTCAAATACTCATCCGAATCCATATCAACAACATTCAAGGACATCTTAAACAATTTATACAATATTTCCAACAATCCAACCATGGTTCCAGTCCACCCGAAATCAGCCCCCAAACCCGAGAACCTCACTTTAACACATTCCTCATTTTCAAATCATGATTTGCATCCACAACTCACATTCTAGCAATGCCCTTCTCATCAATATACAAATTACATTAAATGTACAATAGCCTTCAATTCAGCCCACAACAATTACGATATCAATTTGAGTCATTAAACTATTATCGTCGACATAGAATTCATAACGACAACATTCAAAATACTAACCAATAATAATCCATTTCTTGTCGCATGAATAGACTACATTCGGCCAACCCTACATATATACATATATAGATGATTCTCATTCATTTCTTCACACTACAACAATTAACATACTACATAGGACTTAATTCATCACTTAAACATAACACAACACACACACACTTCACACGGCTAAATCTCACACACATGTCCTCAATTCCAACACACTATATTTCATGAATTTCCTTCATTTTAGCATACTACAACATACATACAACCTTTATAACATATAAAACATGATCAAATCTTACCTTTCTTCCTTCAACTTCACAATAGGCTAGGGTTTCCAAGGATGAAAACTAGCGGGTTGATCGCTCCAACAACACTTCCACGCTACTTAGGGACCTCAAAATAGTGGGTTAGCATCAACAAAATATTTTTGGAGTGACTAGTTTTTGACTTGGTTTTTCTCTTGGGTTGGCCGAATGCTCAAGTTGTTGTTCTTCAACTTCTTGATTTTTTTTCTAAGTATGAAAGATGATAATTTGTGAAGACTTGGTCATCTTTTACACCTTATATGAATAATACAAGTGTCCTTGGCCCACACATGTGTTGGACCAATTAAAATTGTCCACAATTTGTGTGGGCCAAACTCCAAGCCACACGGCCACAACAAGGAGAAATTGCATGATTTTCAAGTTCCACAAATTCCATTTTGGTCCCAAATTTTCCTAATTGTTCCATGCAAACAAATTCATGCACAACTTATGTCTCAAAATAAAATCGAAGGTCCGTCTCGACATTGTATCTAAATGGTTTTTATCTCCAACTTTATCATAATGTGCAAATGCGGGGGGATATAACGATGGGGCCTCTGGGTTCGAAATGAGGTTTAAAACATTGCTTTTAGGAGTTATCTTGATAGAATTGGTCTATGCTAATCATGTATTATACATTGGTTTAACCATGATTTATAGGCTATTTTGTTAGTGTTAATTGTCCAGTCGTTGTATAGTGAGATTTAGATGTTGTCATTTTCAAATCTGGCTGCTATGTCATTTGTTTAAATGGGTGACCTTGTTATCAATCTTGTTAGTCTGGGATCATGATTCTCACGATAGGTAGGTGATACCATAGATAAAGATTAAATATGTGAGAATCTTATTTGAATCATCTTGGTTGCCCCGATAAGTCGTTCCATGATTGAAGCTGATACATTCCGCCCCGTAATAATTTATGTCTTTTGTTCATTTCTATTGCATTCTAGGTGTTTTGTGCTCTGTTGTTTTTCTTTTCTCGCATGTGTATCCGGAGATTAGCTCAAATATGTGTTTGTTGTTGGATTCTGTTAGTTTATTGACCATGCCTAAGTTTAGTTTAATGTCATTATTTGCTTAGATTAATATTCTCGATTTGCTTAGCATAGTTATTATATGGCTGCCTTCATTTACTTATCTTGTTCGAGAATGATGCCAGTTTCTTGTTTAAATCTAGTGAACATATGAGTGAGAGGTTAGAATCTATTAGTGTGTCGAGTCGCTTTCCATTATTTTGGAAAATGGTATGGATTTCTATCTAGGCTTTTGTTATATGTTTGAATGAAAGGTCGACCTACCCGACCGAGCCTTCGGTCGTTGTCGCCACGTAGGTTTGCCCCGTTTTTGGTTTGCTTAGTTTGGTACTTTCATGTGAAATGTGGGGTGTATATCATGGCTTCTGTTAATCACTCCTATGGCAGTGATGCGCTTACTACTTGTTGTTTGACTGCTATGGGCGGATATACATGCTATAAGAAATCCCTCTTTTTTTTTTTTTCTTTCATCTTATGTTCTTTCACCGTTGACTAAAATTGAAGGTCTAATATAGGATGCTTAAGAAGATTATGTTGTCTTTCCTTTCATTTCATTGCCAACTTTTGACTGATTCTTGTACCCCAACAACACATGAGGCAGAACCTTTCAAAGTTGTTTGAGTTTGGAACAAATAAAGCATTATTCTAGAATATGGTGACCGAATCTGTGTTATGTTCTATTAATCTCAATTACTTTGTAAATTTTTAAGAAGTTGCGAAACTGTGATATTCAAGACCAGTATAACAATCCACAATGTCATCAGAATAGCGTGAATCACAATATATGGGGAGAATATAGTTCGCTTGTCCGAATAAATTGTCTCTGTGGTTTCCTTTCTTGAGATGTAGACGATAGGGGCATGTTCATTGTCGATTGCATCTCGCTGTTTGCTGGTTTGTTTCTATGCTGGTATACACGAAATATACATGGTATATACACAATCTATTGATTTACTTGGAGCTTACCCTTTGTCTGTTTGACCTTTATTCCTTGATTATATACTAATCCTTTTCCTTTTCATTTTGTGCATGACCATCTCCCGCACACGAGTCCGAGGGGACACAAATCTTTCCGTATTCGGTGTTGGGCCAAAGCCCAACGAAATCTTCTCGAGTCGCCCCAGGCTCCGATTGGCATAAAGGATTTTTGGTCCAAAGCCTATGTAACGAAAGAAATTGGCCGCTGGGCTTAAATGGGCTAAGCCCATTTAGTTATATTTGCTCTTTTACTCTATTATGTGTGTTTGATTTGTATTATGCGACTAACATTTTGTCTTTTTGACTTAGACGGGTCTTGGTAGGGTTGTAGGAATTCTAGTTTATTTTGGAAGATTAAGTAGGATCGTTTAAGACTTAGAATGAATTTGAATGTTAGTACCTACAACATTTTGGATTACACGAAGATGATTTCTAAAAGGGCCTTGATTCAACAATAACCATGCCTTTCAAATAAATCATGATGACTTCATAATATTTCTTTTTTTTAATAGTAAAGGCTTGAATCGTTTTGGACATTAAAAATCCCTCAAATTTCTGACTATACCGCCATATTTTAATATCGTATAATTTCAAGTCTTATTAATATTGATCGTATAATGACTCTCTTAATTTGTTATATGGTATGACTTATTTTCTCAAATATATATCAATGTTGCACAATTGTACACCCCTTTTCAGTTTATTTATAACTAAACTCTTTTATACAAATTATCATTTTTTACAAGTCTCATTTCTAATAACATTATTACCTTCTCTTTTAAAACGTTAGCAATATTTATAAGTTATTTCCCAAACATTTAGAATACTATATTTACACTTAGCCTAATTAACTATAAGTCCGGTCGGTTAACCATTATTAATGGAATTTAGAGGATGCCTAATACCTTCCCTCTAAGTTAGTTGAACCCTTATCTAGAATCTTTCGGTTTCGTAGACTTTAAAATAAAATCAACTTTAGATATTTACTTTAATTAACTTAGGTGTCCTAATTCACCGTAAATAATTAGGTGGCGACTCTTAACTTTAAATAACCCCGGAATTACCCGGGTGTTGTAAACTATTTTGACCCCGGTTAAAATAGGGTATGACAAGACCCAGCCTTCAGGGTCGGTAGCCGGATCTTCAGCATCTGTACGCCTTATGGGGCCAGGTTCACATGCGCCAGGCGGCCATGGTAGAGGCAGGGGGAGAGTCCCCAGTTCTAGCGGTCCTCAGCACGTATTTGCTTTCTTTGGCCGGACGCCAAGACCTTGAGTCTTCTCCCGATGTTGTCACGGGTATATTGGGTACTTTCTCATGATGTATATGCTTTGATAGATCCCGGCTCCATATTGTCATATGTTACTCCGTATATTGCGGGTCGGTTTAGAATCAAACCGAAGTCGATTAAACCTTTGGAGGTGTCCACACCCGTTGGTGAATCGATAATAGCCAGCCGAGTATATAGAAATTGCGTAATTGTGATTTGTGATCGCCGTACTATGATTGATTTGCATGAGTTAAAAATGGTGGATTTTGATGTTATTATGGGCATGGATTGGTTGCTTGCTACGCCAATGTCGATTGTAGAATGAAAAAGATTCGCTTCCCAAATTTTGGAGAACCCGGGGAAAGGAAAGGGGTACCCAAATTTAAAGGGTTTTTTTCCTATCTAAAGCGAGGAAAAAGAAAAAAATTTTTTTAA